>NC_052956.1:40368179-40523179 GCF_013358895.1 Oreochromis aureus | reverse complement strand
CCCATTCTCACAAGCACTTTCCCTATACATAATGCTTTCTAAGTACATTCACACACATTGATACTCCAATGGATGCATCGGAGAGCAACTTGGGGTTAGTATCTTGCCCAAGGATACTTGACATGCAGACTGGAGGAGCCAGGGATTGAACCACCAACCTTCCGATCAGTAGATGACCTGCTCTACCTCCTGAGCTACAGCGACCCCCGGATCAGTGTGTGTGAGGTGGGCACACCGGAGCGGCATCCACAATCATGCCTTGCCAGCTTAAAACAGATTGAATTGGGTCTATACTGTTGTTACTGGTGTGTGTTTGGCTAGGGGCTGGAAAGCTGCAGCCATGAAAGTATAAGGTACGACAACCGGTAATAAAGGTGTGAAGAATGTGATCAAGTTCATCATTCATATGGCACAATACCTCAAATAAATTTTAAGGTAAAAGATGTTATTAGCAGCAGCTATGGACCAGCGATTTAAACAAAACTCAATGACTGTATTTTAAAAATAAAATGAGAAGTATGTCCTTGCTTACAGAGCTTTGTTGGAGGATTTGACCACTGGCAGCAGCCTCACAAGAGCCTCCTCTGAAGCAGAGTATTTCTTCAGGTCAAACATATCCAGATCTTTTTCTGATGACAGCAAGATGAAGGCCAGAGCTGACCACTGAGCAGGAGAAAGTTTATCTGTGGAGAGACTTCCTGATCTCAGGGACTGTTGGATCTCCTCCACTAAAGAACGATCATTCAGTTCATTCAGACAGTGGAACAGATTAATGCTTTTCTCTGCAGACAGATTCTCACTGAGCTTCTCCTTGATGTACTGGAGTGTTTCCTGATTGGCCTGTGAGCTCCCTCCTGTCTGCGTCAACAGGCCTCGTAAGACAGTGTGACTGGTCTGCAGTGAAAGACCCAGGAGGAAGCGGAGGAACAAGTCCAGGTGTCCATTTGGACTCTGTAAGGCCTTGTTCACAGCAGTCTGGTGGAGAGATTGAAGTTTTGGTGTGTTAAATAATTTAAACCACCAGGAGGTTGTTTCTTCCAGCAGATTGAGTCCAGAATTGATGAAGGTCAGATGGACATGAAGAGCAGCCAGAAACTCCTGAACACTCAGATGGATGAAGCAGAACACCTTGTCCTGGTACAGTCCTCTCTCCTCTTTAAAGATCTGTGTGAACACTCCTGAGTACACTGAGGCTGCTCTGATATCGATGCCACACTCTGTCAGGTCTGATTCATAGAAGATCAGGTTTCCTTTCTGCAGCTGATCAAAAGCCAGTTTTGCCAGAGACTCAATCATCTTCTTGTTCTCTGGACTCCAGTGTTGATCTGTCTCAGCTCCTCCATCATACTTGACCTTCTTCACTTTGGCCTGAACAACCAGGAAGTGGATGTACATCTCAGTCAGAGTCTTGGGCAGCTGTCCTCCCTCTCTGGTTTTCAGTACATCCTCCAGAACTGTAGCAGTGATCCAGCAGAAGACTGGGATGTGGCACATGATGTGGAGGCTTCGTGATGTCTTGATGTGGGAGATGATCCTGCTGGCCTGCTCCTTATCTCTGAATCTCTTCCTGAAGTACTCCTCCTTCTGTGGGTCAGTGAACCCTCTAACCTCTGTCACCATGCCAACACAGTCAGGAGGGATCTGATTGGCTGCTGCAGGTCGTGTGGTTATCCAGAGTTGAGCAGAGGGAAGCAGTTTCCCCCTGATGAGGTTTATCAGCAGCACATCCACTGAGGTGGAGTTTCTAGGGTCAGTTAGGATTTTTGTTTTGTGGAAGTCCAGAGGAAGTCGACACTCATCCAGACCATCAAAGATGAACACAACCTGGAAGTCTTCAAAGCTGCAGATTCCTGCTTCTCTGGTTTCAGTAAAGAAGTGATGAACAAGTTCCACCAAGCTGAACTTTTCCTCTTTCAGCACATTTAGCTCTCTGAAAGTAAATGGAAATATGAACTGGATGTCCTGGTTGGCTTTGTCTTCAGCCCAGTCGAGGGTGTATTTCTGTGTTAAGACTGTTTTCCCAATGCCAGCCACTCCCTTTGTCAGCACTGTTCTGATTGGTTCGTCTCTTCCAGGTGAGGCTTTAAAGATGTCTTCTTGTCTGATTGTTGTTTCTGGTCTGTCTGGTTTCCTGGATGCTGTTTCAATCTGTCTGACCTCATGTTCATCATTGACCTCTGCAGTCCCTCCCTCTGTGATGTAGAGCTCTGTGTAGATCTGATTCAGAAGGGTTGGGTTTCCTACTTTAGCGATGCCCTCAAACACACACTGGAACTTCTTCTTTAATTTTGACTTGAAGTTAATCTGACACTTCTGAAGAGCCACTGAATGAATAAAAAAAGAGAGGTTAAGATGTCAATGTAAACACTTGGCCAGAAACATTAAAAACATTAATACCTGGCCCCAAAGTCCCAAAGCTTCAGTAGTTGCAAATTGTCATGTATTAAATATATATTTTTAATGCTTATTTGCTGATTATATTGTTTTATATATAAGAGAGGCCCAACTCTTAGTACAGTCTGTGCCAAAAGTACTGACAGGAAACTGCATGCTTTTGCAGAGCACAGGAGCAGAAAGTGAAACTAAGTAGAGTGTTTGATCGAAACTTAAAGCGTGTGTGACATCTAGAAGTATATAAATAACCTGGTTTCCTGTTTCTGCTTGAGATTTTGGCTGGCGTGTCCGTGAGCCTGCTCGATCTCCATATTCCGGAATATGTAAAATTAAAGATAATTTTTTAAGTTAGACCACTTTGAGCCGTGTCTTTCTTGGCCATAAAGAATACAAAGAACTGGATTTAATACTTGGTGCCGTGACCCGGATTATGTTGCGGCTGAGGGGACTAATTTGGAGCTTAAGGTACGATCTGATATGAGGCGGACAACAGACCGGTCTAAAAGATTTAAAGGTAGGCACAAGCCTGTTCAAAGAGAAAGCAAAATTGTGCATATTGGATGAATTCTAAATTATTTGTCCGCTGAGTGGATGACCGTGACCGTCAAATTGGCTCAGTAGTGGGGAAATTAAACTAAATTATAAAATCTGTTAAGTAGATTTCAGGTGACATGTCCATGATAATTTTGGGTAATTTGGGATAAATAAAAGTAAAGTTTGGGGATATTTGACAAAATTTACTGTGATTAATTCTGAGGTGAAGTTCAAAGTTGTTGTGACGTATGTTTGAAGTTGGTGTGTTATGTGTGTGTTACGTCTGCCAAGAAAAGAGATTAGATTAGGACATTTGGTCGGGGAATTTTATTCCCACATTGATTATAGGGTGGGACCCGAGCATCAGATAATAAACTGGCGGTTAGAGTCCACAGTGATGCTTCTAGAATTATTTAAATTACTTAGGACGGGAACGGCAATTCCTAGGAGCGTGGTTGCTCAGCGTGTGACAACGACTCTTGACCGCCTGGCGGCGTCCAGATTAGTCCAGGTGGTACCCGCGGGACTTCGGGCACTCGTTAAAAACCAAGTGGTCATTGACCACTTCCTTACCGCGCTTTTTGACTGACAGGGGCAGGGCCCTGTCAGCGTGGCTGACAGGTAAGCTTTAGTTAAAGCTTTAAGGCGCAAGTGGAATACTTAAGACGCTGGTAAGTGGAGCTTCCTGTCGAGCTGCGGGGAGCGCTTATAAATTAATTAGGGCCTAGAAATTTGACTGCTATCAGTGAGGGCGTTCCCGAAGTGGGTTGATTGACCAGCAGGGTTGGCGAACCTGGGCCTTAGAGGCTTTTAAATTGGTCGAAAAGTTAGGTGTACCGGTACTAAGGTTTTGAAGACAAAGTGAAGTTGTGATATGGTAATGGAAATAATTTATCTTGGCAGTTAGTGTCTTTTGTTATATATACAAATGTGTGAATGTATAAATGAAGTGTAAAATTGTTATTTGGATGAATGATTTAAGGTGCACATTGTTTTGAGAGAAAAGGTGTGTGTGTGTGTGTGTGTGTGTGTGTGTGTGTGTGTGTGTGTGTGTGTGTGTGAGACGATTTTTTAAGGAAGTTCAGGGAAGTGCGCAAAATGCTGATGAAAGTATTGCGTGAATGATGCTACAAAACTGAGCTGAAAGAATGGTGATCTGTGTGAAAAACTGTTAATTGTGCTGAGGATTTGTGCCAAAATAGCTCAGTTAAGTACGCTGAAGACTTTGAGGTGAATGTTTGCAAATGTAAAGAGCTGAGTATGCTTGTGCGTGTGGGTGTGTGCTGAGGGAGTATTCTTTTTATATCAATACGTAGCAGAGTTACATAGGGTTTATAGACTGTAAATACAAAAAGAGTTCAATTAGGCTGTAGAAACAGAAAAAGAGAGAAAAGAGTGAAACAGATCAAAATATGAGTGTGTGTGCGGAGGCAAACTGCAGTGTGTGTGTGTCTGGCAGGAAGTGAAGCAGGAAACTGTGAGCTTGTGACGTTGCAACATGAAAACAGAGAAATTAGAGACTTGAATGTATTAAGACATAGCAATGAAAATGATATTAATTGAATGTTTTAGTGTGTCAATACAGGTGGACTCTTCTCAACCTGAGAACATGAGTACAGTGGCAAAATGATAGATTAACAGAATTGGGATGAAAACAGGCCAGGCTTTGGCTTAAAATTTGACAGCTTCACCTCACATTCTGTCCTTATCCTGAGAAATAGCTTAAAGGACAGTCAATCTCCTGATGAAGACAGACAGAACACCGTGTACTTGAAGAATTAACAGCAGGCAAAAAGACAGTGCAACTGACCTACAACACTGAAGACTCCAGCAGCAGCATGTAAGAAAGCACTTGATGCAACATGCACTGTGAATTACATGCTGGGAAGAACAGTGGGATAAATAACTGTGTGAAAGCACTGGACAGCACTGGACACTGAGTTTCATATTTGCCATGCTGGGAGTAATCCTCGAAGAAAAGACTGAAAAGATCAAGAGAGAAGCAATGGAGAGAAGCTGATTTGGGCCTGTGTTGATCTGCGAGGCCCCACAGGAAACTGTGAGAACAGAGGCGAGGATCAGTAGTGAGAGGTGAACCTAGACGTGATACAGTGAAAGCATATGGGAAAATTGGATTGAAAATTGAGACTGGAGGTTGAGGAATGTCTACCACATCACAACAAAGAGGTAATAAAAAAAAACAAAATTAAAAAGAAAGATTAAAAAGAAAAAGATAAATAAATAAATAAACTAACAATTATATTAATGAATAGAAAACACACATATACAAATTGTTGCATGTGAAATTATTTTTGGAGAGAAACAGAAGTGAGACAGTTCGAATCCACAGCTCAGTGCAAAGAGGAATGAATTAAACCTGATTATAAAAATACATATGCAATGAAGAATCAGCTTACACTCAAAATTAATATGAACATATAACATAAACGCAATGAAGATATGCTTACATTCATGAATGTGAATACATGACATAAATGCTAGATTTAACATACTTAAAGCTTGAAGTGAGGAATAGCTCAGGAAAGTTCCATGACAATAGAGTGACTTTGGTGAAAATGAAAAGTGATTAAAAGCTTAAAGTAGTTTTAAAATAGTGAATTGGAAGTGCTCTTGTGCTGATTGAGCAAAAGAGGTGACTATGGTAAAAATAAAAATAATTTAATCATGTGGTAAGGTTTTAAATATGCATTTCTCTTGTCAAGGTAACTTCTTGAGATATTACTCAGTATTCATATTAGCTGAAATCAGTGGTGACAAAAAAGAAGAACTGAAGCTTCCTGTCTGGCTGTGTGTCTGAGGCTTGTTATCGGGAAATTTAGAATTTAGTGATGATAGATCATTATAAACTGTTTGGGAAAGTGCTTAATGGGAATATCAATGTTGTGCAAAACTGTGTGGCTTTTGACAAGATTTTGTGTGTATTTAGCAGGTGAAATTATGTCAGTTGTCAGGACGCTGAAGAACCTGAGGCAAAACTTTTTTGTGTTTAAGATTTTTTGGGGTTGTTGTTTTAGTGATGGGTTGATTCTGAGAGTTAGGTTTGGGTTGTTTTCTTATTTTAAATAGAGGGAGTTTTATTAAACATGGACATGTACAAAATGGGCCTTTAAAACTGTAACAGTGCACTTAGAGAAAACCTGCCAGGTGATTATGTTTTGTGTTTTGATGAGCTAATAATCAGCTCTCTTTTTCTCATTTTTGTTCTAAGCAGGCCTGCACGATTGAATTAACAGCACTGTAAAAATTTTCGGGAGAGCAAATATAAGGTGACCTTTTCCAGATTACAATGGGCTGAGGGAAAGGCTACCTGTGGGGACCTGATCAGGTTGTAAGTCCCTGTCTAAAAGGATTGCAGTCAATCCAGCCCAAGAGCATAAAGAACTCTTTTCCTAAAAAACAAAAAACAAAACAAAATAAAACAAATGAATGAGCTCATGTTGCTGAGGGTGGAGAATCTGATTATTTGCGTGGGAGTCTCCACTATCAGCAATATCTGGTGTGAATGCGTGTGAGTGAGTGTGTGACTGAACTCTGACTGGACTGACGATGTGGACTAAAGGTTTGAATGACTTGACACTGACACAACGACTGGACCAAGGTTAGGATGGATAAATGCTGACAAACAATTCACGACCCCGCAAAGAGAAGGGGATGCTTTGCTTTGCTTTGTTTTGCTTTTGCCATGAGCAGGAGGAGTGGAAGACTTAATTCTGGGGCTGCTGATTTTGGGTTGCTGATGTTTGCTTAAAAAAAAAAAAGAAAAGAAAAAATTTCTGTTTTATTGACTGGGTTTAGATTATGGTATTACATTATATTGTAGGGAAAATGCCAAATGCTAAAGGGGAGAAAATTTTTGATATAACTCATGTTACCATTAACCAAAGCAGGCTACTGTAGAAGTCAATCAACTTTTATAGAGGAAAACAGTTAGAACCAAAGCCAAATTTAGAAATTATATAGGGGATTGGTAGACTTGTTACATTAAAAATGTAAGTTGTGGAATAACAAAGACTGGTACAAGTGGCTGAGGTTTTTCCGTTTAAAATAGTAAATTATTAAGAAGAGAACAATTGGTAAGGGTTGGTGATACTAGCTGGTACTGGAGGAAAACAGGAGCAAAGTAAAGAGAGAAAACACATTTTGGTTAGCTCTGATAAAGTCAAAATTAAAAGAAGTACCATTACATTCAGAGGAGCAACATGAAATTAAAATAGGAAATTTTGTATGAAGAACATGACTGATAACTGTTCTGTCTTAAGTTTTGTTTGTTATAACACAGATTGGATCATAAGTGGGGAAAACTGAATATGATATGTGAAGTTGAGGTTTACACACAGGTTTTGTTTCTAGGAAGTTCCGAGGATGCAGGCTCTGGGTGGAGCCAGGAGTTCAGAAGATTTAACATGATAATTAAATTGATTTTATTCCTTAAACACAGGTTTGCAGGCCCGGAGTGAATATACCCGAGAGGAGAAGCACTGAGGTGTTTTGAGAAATAATATGACTAACCTGTTTCTTTTAATTTCCTAAGCTCTGGTGAAGCATCTTTAGTTTGTGACACACAAGAGGTGTCAAAAGGGGGAATTTCAGGTTTAATTTGAAATAAGGGGTTTTATGATCATTTTATGACTTTCTGGGTGTTTGATAATTTAGCTATGGTAAAACTTATGCATAAGTAATTGCTTTTATGCTTAAACTTAATTGATTGAAAATGTTTGTTTTCTCTTCGATCATTTAGTAGTATAAGCGGTTATAATGACTTTCTTACACATACTGAAAAAGTGCTCATGAAGAGATGATCTATTGTGAAAGGTGACAGGGTGCAGTAAAAGGTCAGTGAAAATGCTTGCAGAGACAGATAACAGGTACTGTGACTTGTAGGTCAGAGTTAAGGCACATTTTGGTTGGAAACCTTTGCACTTGCAGAGCAACAGTTTTTTATTACAAATTTGTTTAATATGTGGATTGAAGGACATATCTTGGTCAAAAACGACTCCAAGGTTCCTCGCAGTGTTACTGGAGGCCAAGGTAATGCCATCCAGAGTAAGAATTTGGTTAGATACCATATTTCTAAGATTTTCAAGGCAGAGCACAATAACCTCAGTTTGATCTGAATTAAGAAGCAGAAAGTTAGCGGCCATCCAGGTCTTTGTCTTTAAGACATTCAAGCAGTTTAACTAACTGGTGTGTGTTATCTGGCTTCATGGATAGACAGAGTTGGGTGTCATCTGCATAGCAGTGAAAATGTATACTATGTCTTCTGATGATACTGCCTAAGGGAAGCATGTATAGCGTAAACAGAATTGGTCCTAGCACTGAACCCTGTGAAACTCCATAATTAACCTCAGGGTGTGAAGAGGACTCTCCATTTACGTCAACAGATTGGAGTCTATTAGATAGATATGATACAAACCACTGCAGCATGCTCTTATCCCTGTAAAAGAAGATTATGCTACAGTATCCAGAGTCATACAGAGTGAAGAAGTAAAAATACTGACAAGATAATCGGTGTCTGTTGAAGTAGGGTTCAGGTAGCTGCTCTGTTCTGTGTTGGTACAGGGCATTGAAGATGATAACAATGGGTGGATTATATTCTTAAACTTAGTTACAGCACTGTCAGAAAGACATCTACTGTGATGAAGTCTACTCCCCACTGCTGTGTAACCAATTATTGTAAATTTAAATGTCATCAGGAAATGATCAGGCAAGAGAGGGTTTTCAGGAAACACTGTGAAATGTTCATTTTCTATGCCATTTACATTTTGAGAGAAGCCAACTGAGTCTAATAACAGATTAAATGCGATGTTGAGGCTGTCATTTTTAACATCTACATGGATGCTAAAATCACCCACAATATTGATTTTATCTGAGCTGAGCACTAAATCAGATAAAAAGTCTGAGAAATCAGAGAGAAACTCTGTGCAAGTCCCAGGTGGACAATAGATGATAACAAATAAGACTGGCTTTTGAGTTTTATAGCTGGGGTGGACGAGGCTAAGCATCAGGCTTTCAAATGAATTAATAGTCTGTCTTGGTCTTTCGTTGATTAATAGGCTGGTGTGAAAAATTGCTGCCACATCGCCCCCTCGGCATTCGAGGTTTCTGGTAGTTAGTATGACTCAGGGTTGTTGATTCATTTAAACTAACATAATCATCCTGCTGTAACCAGGTTTCTGTAAGGCAGAATAAATTGATTTGTTGTTCAATTATTAAGCCATGTTCTAACAGAGACTTGGAGGAGAGAGACCTAATATTTAATAATCCACATTTCACTGTTTTACTCTTTGGTTCAGATGTGGATACTGTATTGTTCTTTCTTTGTGATTTTTTGTGTTCAAGTGGTTTTTTCTGATTTTTCATTTTTCGTTTTTTGGACACCACTCAGACAGCCAGCAATTTAAGGAGAACATGCTGCTAAACATGTTACTTCTGGTCTGAGGGAGGGGACCAGAGAAAACTACAGAGTCCGACATTGTTTTGGCAAAGTTACACACCGATTCAATATTGATTTTAATGACCTCCGATTGACATAACCAGGTGTCATTACTGCTGACGTAGATTATAATTTTAATGAATTTACATTTAGCCTTAGCCAACACTTTTAAATTTCCGTCAATGCTGCCTGCTCTGGCCCCTGGAAGAATGACTATGGTTGCTGGTGTCTCTAGGTGTGATTGGTGTCTATCAACCAATCACTCATGTTGATTGGACAAGTGATTGGCAACCTCTGAAGAAGATGCAGTAGATCAGAGATGCTGTGCTGTGCCGCACAAATGGGAGAGGTTGAAGTTTTGCCATCTTCTGACCATCTTCTGCTGTAACCTGAATAATCCATCAACAGGAACATGACGTGGAAGCCTGAATCTTTCCTTGCATATTCACCGTTTGCTGCATTTCCTGCCTGCTGTGATAAGGCAGACTCCTGATAATACAGGAAATGTAGATGTGCTAACTCATGGAGAGAAAGAACTTGGGATGGAATTTACATTAGAAAAGGGGAGCAAATTTTCATTTTAACAGAAAGTCAAGGATTTCAAATACAAATTAGCAACAAAGACTTAAACTTTACAGTCAAATTTAAATGCATGATGCTCTGAGAGCTCAGGCGAACTGCAAAGATGCTATCATCCTTACCGTGCTTAGCTGATGAACCAGAGGATAAACCCAGCTGAGAGGAGAGAGTTGGATCTCTGGTCTGAAGATGTCTGATCATTATGCCGCTGGCTTTGTCTCCTTTCTTCTTCACTGCGTCAATGATACAGCGTGCCTTATCTGCTCTAACACGGTTCTCCCCCATTATGCTCTCTTTCTCCAAATCATCAAACACACCTTCTGCAACCAGGGCCTCGAGGAGCTGTATGAGGATTTCTTTTGACACCCTCGACACAAACTCTGTCCGCATTTTCCCAAGTTTCTCCTCTACAGGAAGGAGACAGAGACATAAACATGCATCACACTCAGAAAACTGCAAACATTAAATATGAGCTACTGATCACTCACTCTTCCATATGAGTGAAGTCTGGTAACATATCTTAACTCCCTACATGTCCTAAATTTGACTGATGTGCTTCACTGTGATTTATTTACTGCTTCCTGACAAGTTGGTCAAAACTTCGTCGCAACCTTAGAATCAAGCATTTTGTGGTTAAAGTGAACAACCGTGAAGGGCCGAATAAGAAAAAGACTGATTATTTTTAGACTTTAGACCTTTTATCATCATTGTGCGGTTTCTTGCACAGCGAAATTGGGTAGCTGTCACAGTCTGGCAGAGGCAGACTATAGGGAGTGAAGAAGTTGGACCCAAGTGCGAACACGCAAAATAACAAGACTTAATATTAACTGAAAGCAAGCCGTTTATTGAAGGCTGAACTTAGCAATGAAAAAACTAAAGCAAAGACAGAATTAAATCATAACCTAAACTGGGTGAGCTAAACATAACAAAACCCTGGAACATGGACATAGACATAGAGACCTGGCATGGAGACAAGGTAGCATAGCAGACGCTCGGACAAGGCATGAATGAACACACACACAGACTAAAAGCACACAGGTGGTGATCAGGGGAAGTGGAAACACATGGGGAAAAACAGCTGACACAAATGAACATAATGACATGCAGTAGAAGAGTAAGACTAAACACAATGAACACATGACCTCTTCAAAATGAAACAGGAAATACAATGAGAGAGACATGACAACATGAACTTAACAAATGACATGCAGACATGAAACGCATGGGACAGAGGAGACTTAATACAGGGGTAGAAAACACAAAGGGAAACTAACAAACAAAGAACTATAATGACAACCTAGGCATGATAGAATGAACTTAGAAAACCTACAGGATTTACACATAAACCAAAACACTGATCGTGACAGAGCCCCCCCTCCAAGGGCGAATTCCAGACGCCCTTAGCGCGGAAAACAAAAACAAAACAACCCACCAGGGGCGGGCGGCGGGGGCCCAGGACGGAGGGCCCGAAACTGACCAAGGCCAGGGCAAAAGAACACATGGAGCCCATAAAAAGGTCCAAAACAAAAGCCCACAACAGACACTGAAGCTCAGGGAGCAGTTCATAAGCACTTCAGGGGGCCGACCCGGAGGCCGACGGCACAACAGTCCACTGTTCAGCAGGTCAGGGGGCCGACCCGGAGGCCGACGGCACAGGAGCTCATGACCGAGTTCAGGCGGCCGGCCACGGGTCCCGTGATAGCGACGGAGCAGATCAGGGGGCCGGCCACGTGGAAAGTGGTGGTGGTGAAGCGGCCATGGCTGACCACACTTTGATGGCATGGCCGAAGGTCGACAGTAGTGTGGACGTGGCTTGGCGGGTGAGGCAGGACCAGGCGAAGCTGAAGCAGGAGCCGGACCAGGCGTGGATGAGGAAGCTGGAGCCGGACCAGGCGTGGATGAGGAAGCTGGAGCCGGACCAGGCGTGGATGAGGAAGCTGGAGCCGGACCAGGCGTGGATGAGGAAGCTGGAGCCGGACCAGGCGTGGCAGCCACAGGCGACGATGGAGCCGGACCAGACGGTGGCGTGTGTTAAGGTTCAGATATTGAGGAGGAATCCAAAAATAATAACCACTGATCCGGGCTGGTGCAATTAGACGGAGATTTTAATGTACACACATGCGGAGTCCAACACTGTGCAGATTCAGGGTTGAACTAACTTACAATAGTCAGAACAAAGACTTTATAGGGGTGAAAATAGTACAGCCCCTTCTTCTGTTGCCAGGCAGACTCAATACAGCATACGTCAATCCAAAACCACAACTGTTCTGTTGACGACTTTTAACATAGTTTAAAAAAGAACATTGTCTTCGGCTCGAACCCAGGTGCTTCCTGTCACCATCCTGCCCAGGCTTATCTTCTGGAACATCAGGCCCACGTTCTGCACAAACTGTCACTCATGCAGGCACAACTTTGCAGTTGCAAGCAAACCATGACTAAACTCTTACCTATATAAATGAGTCTAATACTGTGTGTGTGTGGGTGTGTGTGTGCTGTCCTTTATTTCACCCTTCACTTCATCAGGTAAACCTTTCCACCAGACAGAAGGCCCGCACGTACACAACTGAAACTATGTGTGTGTATGTGTGTAATAATCTTGACTCACATATAAAATGTATAAAACAAATGTTTCAATCTAATACAACTACTTAAAGCTTAATCAAAGCTTAATCAAAGATAAATGCATAAAAGATAATAGCATCATCGAAACTGCTCCTCAGAATTACTTGCACTCAGACTCTGCTTTCGGTTTCCCTTCCTGCAAAGCATGCAACTTCAAAAACATGTAACTTCCTGTCTTTACACAGAGTATATTTCCTGTCCCTGCAGTCTGCACAGAAACATTTAAGATTATAGGAGCATTGAAAAGCATTTAAAATTATAGATTCAACTCAACAGTTTAAAGTGGTTCTTACTGGACCTGTAATAAAAGCTTAATTGGGTGCCAATATGTTTAAACATTTAAACGCACTATTCCTACTTGGAGATTATGTGATTAATGCCATGGTAATATGAACAATAGCAGGGAAATAATTTCTCTAATCCCCACACGTGGCAGCCACAGGCGACGATGGAGCCGGACAAGACGGTGGCGTGGCAGCCACAGGCGACGATGGAGCCGGACCAGGCGGAGCAGAAGCCGATGCAGAGGCTGGACCAGGCGGAGCAGAAGCCGAAGCAGAGGCTGGACCAGGCGACGGTGAATTGGACCCCCCAGCGGAGACGAGGAGCGGCTGGAGAGATTCTCCTGAACCCCCAGCGGAGACGAGGAGGTGCTGGCCGGGCTGACCAGAGCCCCCAGCGGAGACGAGGGACGGCTGGAGGGGTTCTCCTGAACCCCCAGCGGAGACGAGGAGCGGCTGGAGAGGTTCTCCTGAACCCCCAGCGGAGACGAGGAGGTGATGGCCGGGCTGACCAGAGCCGCCAGCGGAGACGAGGGACGGCTGGAGGGGTTCTCCTGAACCCCCAGCGGAGACGAGGGACGGCTGGAGGGGTTCTCCTGAACCCCCAGCGGAGACGAGGGACGGCTGGAGCGGTTCTCCTGAACCCCCAGCGGAGACGAGGAGGTGCTGGCCGGGCTGACCAGAGCCGCCAGCGGAGACGAGGGACGGCTGGAGGGGTTCTCCTGAACCCCCAGCGGAGACGAGGAGGTGCTGGCCGGGCTCACCAGAGCCGCCAGCGGAGACGGGTGCAGAGCCAGCAGGTGCGGAGACCCCTGGCTCAGCGGACGCTAATTGTAGCGGCACAGGGCACGCAGCCGGCTTAGGATGCAATGGCTGGGGCTGTGCAGTGCAAACAGTCTGTCCAAGCTTTGTCAGTACGACGCTGTCCTTAACTGGCTGAGTGAGCACACAAGAGCTTTCAGCAGAGGATGGCAGTGACTGAGCAGGTGGCTGAGCAGATAACTGAGCTGGTGACAAAACAGGAAACTGTGCTACTAACTGAGCTAATGACTGCGCTATGGACAAAAGTGCAAGTTGTAGTGATGGTGAAACAGCAGGTAGTTGAACTTGTGACTGAGCAGGTGTCTGAGTCTTGGCTGCTCTCCTCCGGGGAACAGGAACGGGTGCAGGGCCTGGCCGAACACCAGCCATCCCCACCCGAGGAACAGATACGGGTGCAGGGACGGACTGGGCTCTTGCAGCCTTAACCCTGGGAGCCGGCGTAGGTGCAGGAGCTAGCTGGACCTCTGCTGCTCCCACCCGAGGTACTGAGACGGGTGCAGGAGTCGGCAGGGTCACAGCTGACCTCACCCGGGGAGCCGGAACAGGTGCAGGCAACGGCTGGGTGTCCATCAACCCCACCCGAGGAGCAGGTATGGGTGCCGGGATGAATGGAGCCTCTACCAGGCTGGAGACAGAAGCAGGGACCAGCTGGACCTCAGCCACCCTCACCCGAGGAACTGATACGGGTGCAAGGGAAAGCTGGGCCCGAGCTGCCCTGGAAACAGGAACTGGAGGTGGAGAGCGAAGCACAGGAACAGTAGCAGTCACTGGGTAGACCAGGTTAATGGTACCAAATGCAGTTTCAGCAAACCATGACTTATGGTGGGCTGGTTCCAGCAACTCTGTACATAAGTTGTCCATGTCATAAGTAGCAGCCTTCAACACAGTCATTATGGGGACAGATTCAGGCTTAGCAAACTCTGGGTCAGTAACTCTCGGCTCAGAATGGGTGATTACAGAAGCAAGTGCGTCTTCACAGACCAACTCAGAATGAACTGGCTGGTGGGCTGCATAGTCCAGAGGTGTAACAATTTCAACCACAGTCTTTTGAGGTGTAAACTCGGTGTTAACAGGGACTGGCACAGAGGCAGGGTGAGCTGGTTTATACATGAATGACTGCGGAACACAAAACTCAACCTGATTCAGTAGTTCTGACGCAGTCCAAACATCTTAGCTAGTTTAACCATGGCAGGTGGCACTCTGTTGCCATTTACATTTACCAGCTGAAGCACTGAACAGTCCCGGGTTTGAGCGGCAGTCCCATAGGAAACAACACCAAAGGGTGTTTCGTGAGGAGCCTCCTGAACGTTCTTTGCGGAGACTGAGTTAGATGCCTGGTGCACAGAGTTCAAATGGTCAGACCGTGGAACACAACACTTAACTGAGCCCATAAGGTTACAGTCATGGATTTCTGGTGACAGAGCAGGTGAGCAGGTAAGACAGTCACTATGAGTAGCTACATGGCTAATTGTCTCTATATTACCAGGTTTAGGCAGAACAGAAGAATGACTTGCTCGCTCATTAACACTAGATTTACTCAGAGGAACAACAGGCACAGAAACAGATGCTACTGAGTTAACTGCCTTAGAACCCTGACACTTTAAGTCTGCTGAGTCCCAATCTACGGATTCAGGTTTATCAAAGTCCACGGAGGGAAGCACAGTCTTACTCACTGAGGGTGCAATGTCCGGAAGCCTGGGAGCTGAATGCTCGAGCGGAATGTGAGAAACACGATCACTCTCACCAAAGGAAGAAAGCTGCTCCGCTGCTCGGGAACGCCGCCGGCGTGAACGCCGTTTTCTTCTAGAAGCAGTGGTTGTGGAGGCAGGCGCTGTAACAGCTGCCATGAAAGTAGCCTCCCGTTGCGGTGACATGGGCATGGTGACAGGTGAGAGTCTGAGAGCGCCGACTTTTACTCCCGTAGCCGGCGAAGGGAGTGTTGCGTCACCGCGGGCCCGGGAAGATTCAGCCCGCACACTGGCCAGCTGCTGTGGTGGATGGAGTTGGAGAGTGGTGTGGAGAAAATCTGCTATCAGAGGGTGTATCACCTCCACAACCAGGGAAATGCCTCAAAACATCCCTGCAGCTGATAAACTTTTTCCTCCCGGGCCTCTCTTTCCGAGAACTCCCACCACGCGCCGCATAACTCCTCCACAGTCTGATTTAACCTCTCTCGGAGCCCGTCCGAGGGGCTTGGTGTCACTGGGTCCGTCATGGTCCGAGCGTTCTGTCACAGTCTGGCAGAGGCAGACTATAGGGAGTGAAGAAGTTGGACCCAAGTGCGAACACGCAAAATAACAAGACTTAATATTAACTGAAAGCAAGCCGTTTATTGAAGGCTGAACTTAGCAATGAAAAAACTAAAGCAAAGACAGAATTAAATCATAACCTAAACTGGGTGAGCTAAACATAACAAAACCCTGGAACATGGACATAGACATAGAGACCTGGCATGGAGACAAGGTAGCATAGCAGACGCTCGGACAAGGCATGAATGAACACACACACAGACTAAAAGCACACAGGTGGTGATCAGGGGAAGTGGAAACACATGGGGAAAAACAGCTGACACAAATGAACATAATGACATGCAGTAGAAGAGTAAGACTAAACACAATGAACACATGACCTCTTCAAAATGAAACAGGAAATACAATGAGAGAGACATGACAACATGAACTTAACAAATGACATGCAGACATGAAACGCATGGGACAGAGGAGACTTAATACAGGGGTAGAAAACACAAAGGGAAACTAACAAACAAAGAACTATAATGACAACCTAGGCATGATAGAATGAACTTAGAAAACCTACAGGATTTACACATAAACCAAAACACTGATCGTGACAGTAGCTGGACCACAAAGGTACAAAAGTAAAGAAAACAATATAAAACGAGGGAAAAAAAGCAATATATATCTATACATATATGTGAGTAAACTATATACATGGTGTATGTGTAGAAACACTGAAACAGAAACATTGTGGGGCTGTATACAAGGGCAGTTATATAATATAATAAATAAATAAATAAGGGTGGAGGGGCTATGGTGATTTAGGGTGGGGATGGTAATTCCACTGAGACCAAAATATTGCACATGATTAGGCTGTGTACAGGCAGGAATTGGACCCAAACGCAAACTCAAGGGAAACAGGACTGAACTCAAAATACAGCTTTATTGCTGACAGAAGTTAAAGGCGATACAAAATAATATGAAACTAAACTGGGAGATACTAAAGGAACTGACTCACACACAGAGGGGCACACTGTCATGAGGGAGGACGCGACATGGACATAAATACACAGAAGGATAACGAGGGACATGGGAATACACGGGGAATACAGCTGACACAGATAATCATAACGAGACACGGCAGGAGTAAAGACAACACTGAAGTACACTGAGGGGAGGCTATCAACGTAAAACAGGAAGTACACAGAGACGCAGATCAGAGGGGAAGAGACATAGACACAGACATAGCGGGCTGGGGAAAGCATGGAATAAAACACAGGGAGGAGAAACGAGGCATGGCACACAGATACGTGGAGGGGGACACGTAAATCTAATAAACAAAACTGAACAACCTAGGAATCATAGAATAAATAAAGAACAAAATACAAAAACACAAGAAAACTAAGAACGCTGGGTCAAAATGACCCAGGACCATGACACACATGGGATGGCAGCAACATAGCTGATCAATAGCAACATATAAGAAACAAACACACGGCTTAAATTCTGACAATGTTTCAAGAGTAAGGAGCTTTCTATGAAAGGCTGGATTTTAGGTTTTAGTTATATTAATGACGCAGATTCAAACTCACAATGAGCAGCTGCCTGAACACTACTCCAACAGAGATCAGTTATCTTGTTAATAATTTTACCTCCTCACTACATATGACTCTGGATACTGTAGCTCCTATGAAAAATAAGGCCTCAAATCAAAGTATTTGACTCCATGCTATAATTCAATTCAATTCAATTCAATTTTATTTATATAGCGCCAAATCACAACAAAAGTCGCCTCAAGGTGCTTTATATTGTACAGTAGATAGCACAATAATAAATACAGAGAAAACCCAACAATCATATGACCCCTATGAGCAAGCACTTTGGCGACAGTGGGAAGGAAAAACTCCTTTAACAGGAAGAAACCTCCGGCAGAACCAGGCTCAGGGAGGGCGGGGCCATCTGCTGTGATTGGTTGGGGTGAGAGAAGGAAAACAGGATAAAGACATGCTGTGGAAGAGAGACAGAGATTAATAACAGATATGATTCGATGCAGAGAGGTCTATTAACACATAGTGAGTGAGAAAGGTGACTGGAAAGGAAAACTCAATGCATCATGGGAATCCCGGCAGCAGCCTACGCTCTATTGCAGCATAACTAAGGGAGGATTCAGGGTCACCTGGTCCAGCCCTAACTATATGCTTTAGCAAAAAGAAAGTTTGAAGCCTAATCTTGAAAGTAGAGATAGTGTCTGTCTCCTGAATCCAAACTGGAAGCTGGTTCCACAGAAGAGGGGCCTGAAAACTGAAGGCTCTGCCTCCCATTCTACTTTTAAATACTCTAGGAACAACAAGTAAGCCTGCAGAGCGAGAGCGAAGTGCTCTAATAGGGTGATATGGCACTACAAGGTCATTAAGATAAGATGGGGCCTGATTATTTAAGACCTTGTATGTGAGGAGCAGGATTTTGAATTCAATTCTGGATTTAACAGGAAGCCAGTGAAGGGAAGCCAAAACAGGAGAAATCTGCTCTCTCTTTCTAGTCCCTGTCAGTACCCTTGCTGCAGCATTTTGGTTTAATTGAAGGCTTTTCAGGGAGTTTTTAGGACATCCTGATAATAATGAATTACAGTAGTCCAGCCTGGAAGTAATAAATGTATGAACTAGTTTTTCAGCGTCACTCTGAGACAGGATATTTCTAATTTTAGAGATGCTGCGCAAATGGAAGAAAGCAGTCTTACATGTTTGTTTAATATGTGGATTGAAGGACATATCTTGGTCAAAAATGACTCCAAGGTTCCTCGCAGTGTTACTGGGGGCCAAGGTAATGCCATCCAGAGTAAGAATCTGGTTAGATTTTCAGGGCTGAGTAAAATGACCTCAGTTTGATCTGAATTAAGGAGCAGAAAGTTAGCAGCCATCCAGGTCTTTATGTCTCTAGGACATTCCTGCAGTGTAACTAATTGGTGTGTGTTATCTGGTTTCATAGATAGACAGAGCTGCGTGTCATCTGCATAGCAGTGTAAATGCATACTATGTCTTCTGATGATACTGCCGAAGGGAAGCATGTATAATGTAAAGAGAATTGGTCCTAGCAATTGAAGTCTATTAGATAGATATGATACAAACTAGAGATGGCACGATACCACTTTTTTTATGTCCGATACCGATATCATAAATTTGGATATCTGCTGATACCTATATGAATCCAATAGTGTATTTTTTTAATCAATAAAACTGTTTTTTTAATATCTTGCTGCATTTTGTATAAGTTCATACTCAAGTTTAAAAAAAAAACAAAAAGCTAAAGCTATTCTGTTAAACCTGTATGCAAAAAATACACTGCACCCAAAAAATTTCATAGTTCAGCAATACTGATCAATCTAATAAACCTACACCATCCTCCCTATTCTGGTATTTTAAAGAGTACTTAGCGGAAATATTAAGCAACCTAACTAATAGGGTTGCCAACTCCGAGCAAAAATAATAGGGAACCACCCTCCGCCTCGCGATGCTTAATCGACGTAATCAACTGTAATTTAATGCACCTGTAAAAAAATAAATAAATAAATAAAAAATGCACAGAAATCAATTATTTTTCTAAAATAATTAAATAGAATCAACATCTTTCTTCCACAGAATTGCACACTGCACAGATGGTACCTTCCCAAAGGAAAAAATACTATAGCTTCAATCAATCAAAACTTTATTCATCACATGCAGGTTGCCCTGCCTTTCTCGGAGATGACATGCCGGTTGGTAGCGAGGCTCCAAATGCTCAACCAGATCGCCGAGAGGTCTTGCACGCCACAGCTGCTCTATCACGTGACGCATACTGCTCCGACATGCTAATTTATGAGCTGAGTTACGCCATGTCGCAAGTTTTGTGAGGTGCTTTCGTGATATTTAATGGATCAGATTACATTTTTTATTTCTCTCCGATATCCGATCCAGTAATTTAGGTCAGTATCGGACCGATACATAATATCGGATCAGTCCATCTCTAATACAAACCACTGCAGTGCAGTATCTGTAATACCTACAGCATGTTCTAATCGCTCTAATAGGATATTATGGTCAACAGTATCGAACGCTGCACTGAGGTCTAGCAGGACAAGCACAGAGATGAGTCCACTGTCAGAGGCCATAAGAAGATCATTTGTAACCTTCACTAAAGCTGTTTCTGTGCTGTGATGAGCTCTGAAACCTGACTGAAACTCTTCAAATAAGCCATTCCTCTGCAGATGATCTGTTAGCTGTTTGACAACTACTCTTTCAAGGATGTTTGATATGAAAGGAAGGTTGGAGATTGGCCTATAATTAGCTAAGACAGCTGGGTCTAGAGATGCTTTTTAAGTAAAGGTTTAACTACAGCCAGCTTGAAGGCCTGTGGTACATTATGTCAGCCTGGCTACAGTGCTGAAGAGAAACCTAGGGTTGTTCTTATTTTCTTCAATCAGACCAGGAGTGACATGTTTAGCCGCATGTTCTCCTTAAATTGCTGGCTGTCTGAGTGGTGTCCAAAAAACGATGTGGGCTTCATAGATAATTGGGAAACTTTCTGGAGGAAACCTGGTCTTGTTAGGAGAGACGGCATCCATCCCACTTTGGATGGAGCAGCTCTCATTTCTAGAAATATGGACAAATTTATTAAACCCCCCAAAATATGACTATCCAGAGCTGGGACCAGGAAGCAGAGTTGCAGTCTTACACGCCTCTCTGCAGCTTCTCTCCTCCTGTTACCCCCCCAAAACCCCATCTCCATTGAGACTCTGTCAGCTCCCAAACAGACAAAAAACCTAAACTAAAAACCAGCAGTGAAATGTGGATTATTAAATATTAGGCCTCTCTCTTCCAAGTCTCTGTTAGAACATGCCTTAATAATTGAACAACAAATCGATTTACTCTGCCTTACAGAAACCTGGTTGCAGCCGGATGATTATGTTTGTTTAAATGAATCAACACCCCCGAGTCATTCTAACTACCAGAAACCTCGAAGCACAGGCCGAGGGGGCGGTGTGGCAGCAATTTTTCACACCAGCCTATTAATCAACGAAAGACCAAGACAGACTATTAATTCATTTGAAAGCCTGATGCTTAGCCTTGTCCACCCCAGCTATAAAACTCAAAAGCCAGTCTTATTTGTTATCATCTATCGTCCACCTGGGACATGCACAGTTTCTGTCTGGTTTCTCAGACTTTTTATCTGATTTAGTGCTCAGCTCAGATAAAATAATTATTGTGGGTGATGTTAACATTCATGTAGATGCTAAAAATGACAGCCTCAACATGGCATTTAATCTGTTATTAAATATCTTTGATCCTGTCTTCCTTCTCTCACCCCAACCGGTTGCAGCAGATGGCCCCGCCCCTCCCTGAGCCTGGTTCTACTGGAGGTTTCTTCCTGTTAAAAGGAAGTTTTTCCTTACCACTGTGCTTGCTCATAGGGGGTCATATGATTGTTGGGTTTTTTCTCTGTATGTATTATTGTAGGGTCCTCCTTATAACATAAAGTACTCTGAGGCGACTGTCTTTGTGATTTGGCGCTGTATAAATAAATTTGGATTGGATTGAATTGAATTGAATGAATATCTCTTTTAATCCAGATCAGATTTTTTTTCTTCTCAGAGTTTCTATGAGAAAACCGTGTGACACCCTGTAAGGAGTTAGGGCATCTCCAGTCCAGCCACCCTGACATTAAGGTTCTGAGTGATGAAGAGCAGCAGGTTCTCCATGGAGACAACAACAGCTATGATTGGGTAGCTTGGAGTGCATGTGTTTCTGCCTCATTAACATGTACTGAGACCAACTACTGATCTCCTACCTGCTGATCCCATCTTCTTCTCCTCTACAGGTCCATCCATCATTACAACATAAACCCGAGGATGGTCCAGTGTGAACTCTAATGCAGAGGTGGATGTCAGTAGAACTGCTGAATGCTCTGATGAGGATGAAGATGAAGTGCTGATCTCAGCTGAACGCCTGTGGGAGATTTTGGAGTGACATGTTAGACAGCATGCTCCACCAGCACCATCATCTAAACACAAAGTAAGGCCACAGGTGTTTTTATTTTAATGGCATTCACACACCAACAGAGTTCATATACTTTTAAGTGAACACCATTGAGGCCTGAAACTGGTCTATACATCCCTCCCCCCATCCATCCATCCATATAACCCAGGGTCCCTTCAGTTATTGTCACTAAGACCATATCTTTTTCTTTTTTTATGTTTTTAGTTCTCGTCTACCCCAGGCTGTGGAACATCAGTGCCTGAAGACATTAACATGACTTTAGATAATAACATGGACCCCCGGCCTCCTACATCAGCAAATGAAAATTCACAGATTTAAATAATTTGACACTAGGCGGAAAAACAATCCAGAAACAACAGGAATCTGCAAACCTCTCAATTTTGAAGTACCTGAGAAGCTTTGGTAGTATGTATAGAGTAGTATAATAGTATAGGCTGGAAGGAGAGATCCTGGTCTTCATAATAATTAGGTTATCACACAAGAAACCCTCAGATATGTCAGGAGAAGAGTGGGTTAACCTGCTTTCAGTTTAAGACCAATGAAATGTGTTCAAGTAAAGCAAACGGTGCCCCTATTTTTGCTGCGCCTGTTCTGGATCTGTCCTGTGATGTTTGGAAAGCCTGATCTGGATCTATTATGATGAGTATTGAGTGTGTGCTGGAATAATGTGACTGTTCACTTCAACAATAACAGAAAGGGCTTCATCAGGAAGGTAACATATCCACAAAGCCAAAGGTCGCCACTCCTAACCTTCATTTATAACGTTAAAATTAAACAGGCTTGACCACTCATCCTCTTCACTCCTGTGCAAGGGCGTAGATTTGGTTTTGGCATTGGTGGGGACGGATGATTCAACCACCGAACCCTGCCCAGTTTCTTTTTTTTTTTCCTTTTTGTCTTTGCTTCTTGATAAAAAAAAGGAGAAATATACTTGCCTACATATGCTATTCTGCATGCTTTTAAACCATTTAAAATTACAATTCATAGTTTTATATGTGAATTATATAATGTTAAATTATCATTAAACAAATGACTGACTAAGTATTTTAGACTTTAGTTTACTTCAGCCATATTCCATATAAATCAGGTATCATACAAAAATAAAAATAGCTTCAAATACAGTCATAACAATAAAAGAATATGACTTTAAGGACTTAACAACTGTTGCGGAGTAGGTTCAGCAGCTAACAAGATGGTGTATCGGTCAGGATACAGGAAGGAGGACAAGAGGCTTCCACTTTGCTGGATTGTCACAGCCAGCTGTTTTATTGCCACCTAGATGAAATAAACCAACACATCAATCTGAATATATACATAACATAACATATGACTCAAACTATACCAATGTTACATCTCTCGCTCCAAACACAGAAAGAACTCGTAGCAGAAACATCCACTCTAACTGTGAACTAAGGGACTTTGGCGCCATCGTGTAGCTGAATAAAATTATTTCATAATGGCGGCAGCAAGCGGCACATGCTTCTAAGCACGAGGTTAAAAAATGCGCTGCTACAACGCAGTAGAAAGTAACTAAAGCCGCGGCAAACATCAGGATCGGAAAATAAATATATTTAACACATTTTTAAGGAAACTTACTTCCAGTCATGAACTTAACACTCGGAGCATCACTATGAAGGATGGCAATCAGGAACACAGCTTATGTGATGAGGTAAAACAGAATTAACACGGAAAAACAATCTCCCCTTCTGGAGTAGCAGCGCGGTACCCCAAACTTCTGCCTACGTCTTTTCCCGCGACTCCACCCCACACAATAGTCGTGTCTAAATTCATGGGCTGCATCCTCCTGAGGACCCGGCCTTCGCGGTCTACGTGGGCTGGGTCCTCAGAAGGTCGGGTAGGCCGGAAGTAAACGGCTGTGAAATTGGATGGTCTAGCCTTCTGATTTGCGTCACCGCTGTCTCGGTGGAGTTTAATAAACTCGGCCGTCTGCTCCTTGCTGTCTAAAATATAACAGGACACTGGCGTAAACTCTCGACCATCTCACACTTCTGTTTAATCAGTTTTCTGTTTGACGTTTATTCAGCTGTGTGAAAACCAAGGAGGAACCCAGCCGGGGGATTAATAAAGTTTTATTTTACCTCGAGCTCCCGGTCAGCTATCGAGCTGGTGGGTAACAGACGTCTCCGAAAACGTCAAAGCACTTTTGCAAATATGCGATATCTTGATAAACCGAGCAGATATTTGAAGTTTACACAGCCACATTCTCGCCTGAAAACATTTTAAAAGTTTATTTTGTGACCCAGAAAGATTAATAAGAGTAATTTTAAAACTTAGTAGTGGCCGCCATTGCCGTAAACTGGAGTTTGGCTGGGCCACGCTATGAATTCTGGGATATGGTTGGCCATGAAAGACACACCCGACACATCCTTCAAATTCGGGGAAAATTTGTCGGCTGCATTCGGAGAAGTCTACGAATTTGGACAGCCTTCGGCCCGTCGCTGTGACGTAATCGGTCTACAAATGCGTCCTCAGGAGGATGCAGCCCATGAATTTGGACACCCCCAATATTGCAGAATTATGCAACATTTTAGGCAAACTATCCGGTCTTTAAGTGATGACGTGACGAATCCTGCTTCCGGGCCCAAACTACCCTGCATTTAATAAGACTTGTGTTTTTAACATGTTTTAATTTAATTGTATCTTGTTCTATTTAATCTCAACAAGCCCCTAAAGACAGTCAGTGATCACTGTCGGCCTCTCTCGGTTTTTATTACCACTATTCATTTTAAAGCTCAGTTTTTAAAACCTTACCATGTAACTACAGCCCAGCCCATGCAGCAGTATATGAATGACTAACCTCGTATTGTGGATGGATTATCTCAGTTGTTCTCCTGACTGAAGTTCGGTCCATTTACAGCATCCTGCCATGCGATTGCATTTGTCCCTTACCACCGAGAATCCTCACGTTAACTTTTATCGAGTGGAAAAGAGTTAGCGTTCATCCTCCAGCTTCCCTGTTCATATTATGCTAACATAGCTGTCGCCAGCGATCACGTAGCACATCGTTATATACCAGGTAGCCAAACTTCAGCAACCCTACAAACGTCACTGTTGTTTAGTTTTCTGTCATCATTGATGTCGGAAGTGATAGCAGAGCTGTACGTCTTAATTTGTTTCCGAAATCCCTCAGTCAGGACATACTATATTGTATTTAGATGGAAGCTAGCGAGCTAACTCCCTGCTAACTTGTAACTCCGTTAAATGTCATAAATTCCGTTTTCATGGATGCCTGGATGTTAAACTTAATTGTTACACCTGGTAGAGCAGCAACGCTGATCATTTTATTTAGACAGTTTTTAACGCTCAGTGATGCCACAGTGATTGCTTGACTTATGCACCTGCAGCGGAGTCTGGGCCCAGACACAGCTAATGACGTCAGACTTAAAGACCGGGGCTTTGGAGTTGATGTCACGGCGGAATGCGTTGTAGGAGCGCGGCACCATTTTAGGAGGCCACTAATCAAAACAAACACACTGTGTTGGAAGGAAGATTGCTTCGAACCATACTTAAAAGCAGCTCAAAAGAAAACGGAGACAGATTGCGTCCGGATGCAAAGAGATGGTACTTGCAAAAAAATAGCGTGCATTGGAAATGTGGACCCGTATGAAATACGGCAGTGGAGTAGAAACCCCGAAGACCAACCGCTATTGACGTAGCCTGATATATTTTCGTGTCTTGTCTGTGGAGTCAGCGCATACACGGCGAACCAATTTCGCAATTATAAATCTCTGGAGGCCCACATCCAATTCACCAAGGATTGGGTACAAGATTTGGCTATTTTCAAGCCTCCACGTTGTGAATTCGCCGTCATTCAAACAAAGGTAAGTCAGCTTGAGTACTGCGAGTAAAATGCGTTTGATTTCCCTCCGAACATTCAGATTAGTGCAAGCATAAATTCATTCATGAGGGGGAAATTACAGTGAGAACATGAGGAGGCTGTTAGATGGATAACATAGTGAGTTCAGTGCATTGATGTCACATTGTCCTGAAGGATTTAGTTATTCTCTATGGTTAAAGAAATTGCACTAATTAATTCATATTTATTATAAATAATCCTAATTATACATCTTGCTTCCGTGTTTACATCCTGTGTAACTAAAAATACATTCTATTTTGGTTTTATACATTGATTAATGACCTGTAGAATCTCCTTATCATATTAAGTGATTCCTAATTGTCACTTAAAGTCGAACTTTATGCTTTCTCCCTCTTGAAAGTGATTACATACTTTGGGTTCATTTTTTGCTGGCAGATATTAAAAACAAAAACAAAAACAAAAAAAAAAGGCAGATTTAGAATATAACATGCAGCGTTCTATAGATGGATACATAAAAAGATAAAAAATTACATGCATGTGCTAACTTTCTAAACACTTTATTTGTTACATTTATGATAAATGGATTTGAAAGTAGAGAAAACACATTTGTGTCAGCCTTGCCTCATTAAAGTTTTTGTCTTTAAATGAACTTTATCTGTGTGTGTTTCAGGTGCTGCATTCTCAAAGACTGAATGAACCAGCATTGCAGCCATGGGTCATTGTAAGCATCACAGGGAAGGTTGAAGCCGCCCACTGCACCTGTATGGCCGGAGTCGCGGAGACCTGTCGCTGCTCTTCTGTTTAAAGTAGAAGCAACAGTGTTGATCCGTGGCACAAGCACTGTTACAGATGAACCTGCATACTGGGTTTTGCTGGGTAATATGATCAAGATACAGCCAGAGGTTGGCCATAAGATAGACTTCTCCTCTTCAGCTGCCCAAAAAAGGCTCTCAATCAAAACATAAACAGACCATCTGTAGTGACAGGTAAAAGAAGCTGTCCTCAGGAAAGAAAAATTCCACCTGCTACTGTGGAGGAGTTGTCTCAACTGATGGGAAAATATTTCTCCAAGCATAGTTCTGTTCTGAATAACCCATGATGTTTTATTTAGGGGGTCTATGTAAATAATTTGCATTTACTGAATATGTACTTACTAAGTAACACTGTTCAAAAGTTGAATAAAGAAACAAACAAATGTTTCCCTTTTTTTTAATTAAAACCACTTTGTTACTGATGTGATGTTCTACAATGTAGAATCCATGCCGTTGATAGTTTACAAATGACAAAATGTTCACATAAAATCATGACAGCATTTAAATAATATCACCCACTACTAGCATTCTGTAATTTACTGTCTCTTTTGAAATCTTATCACTACATATACAGCACAAGACTTTTAAGAGTATTTAACAAGAGCATTTTTCCCTGGTTTTACTACCACACTGGGGCACATGTTCACCAAAACGCAGCAAACCTTCACCATCTTATCCAGAAGGGTCACCTCTTCACCCTCACATTGAAGTAGTAATCTGATTGGCATGGTGGTATGTAGCATGTGGTTTGAAGTAGGGATTTCGCAGTCCCCCATGTGTAGTGTTGGAACCCAGTCAGGATTTGTTTCATTCATTTCACAGGCTGGTTTGACTGCAATAATGAAAAACTATTAGCAACTCTATAAATAGAACGTATGTCTGCAAAATCACTCATTAGGATGTTTGTTCTAATTTGCTATGACCTCAAAGCGCATTGAAAATAAAACTAATAGGCTATAAAGAATAATGTGAACTTATTTAGAACTTACCTGAATGAAAATGTCTGGAGCACACCAACAGATATCTGGGAATGGTAGAGAACTGGATATCAGCTCGTCTCACAGGTGCTATCCAGGCTAGACGCCTTCTTTTGGTAACATCCGATACATAAGCTCCCTCACGTTGCTTCCAGGTGGGGAAATGATAAAAAGAGAGCCTATTTTCCAGCTTATTCCCTTCCCAGTCGTGCGATCTAACATTACAACCGACAACACAGCGAGTGTGAACCATTGCTGATGCTATCCGTGTGCTTTCACTCCTTTGGCCCTTTGTTTGGCCTGCTAAAATGGCACCTCGGCGGTCATGCCCCCTCCCGTGACATCACGCTCCAAAGCCCTATACAAACATTACTGATGAGTCACTCATCAGTAATGTTTGTAGGGTGAGTGCATTTTTAAAACAATTTGTGCAAACTGCACTACAAGGTGGAATATTTGCAAAATCATGACTACCTCATGATATGTGTCCTCATGTCTCAAAAATTAACCCTATGAATATGTCAGTACCATTAGGATGAAATTATTGTGTCACCAACATTTTAACGTTAGTGATTCCTGAGATTGAGGACAAAACAGGTTTTAATTTTCTAAAATATATTTTTTGATTTTTCAAAAATATATTTACATATAATTGTTACACAAAGTTTCGGCTGTCTCACCATGTTTTCGTACAATCTCCCAGGTGTAACATTTTTTAATAATTTATGTTTTTGCTGGAGAAGTGCAAGGTTTTTGTCAACACCATCAGACACAAAGAAATGCAAAAATATATATTTTAAATTAAGTTGTTTCAGCTATTTCGACTATTAGCAGCTTCTCTGTTCTACTGTTTATGCACATATGTTTTCAAACTAATTATACCACGTTTAAAAGTAAGATTGTTTTGGCTTTTTATTATTAGAGTTACAGTCATACATATTTTCAGAAGCTGGTATTTAATCTCTATAAGAAACAATCATATTTAGCAGCATGCAAATTACACATTTATTGAAAAGATTACGTATTTTTATTGGAAGATCAAGAGGGAGGAAAATATATGGTTCTCCAAAAGAGAAAAATAAACAAAAACTCCATATTGTGGAGTTGACAAGGTGCCGACGGTGGTGACACAAATCTGACGGTGGTGACACACTAGTAGAAAACAAGATATTATTTCTTTCAAAATGACCATTAAACCTTAACAACTTGTGTAATATTACAAAGACACATCATAACAATTCTGTTTTTGCACATGTCAAGTTCTACATCTTAATAGTTCACCAGCAAGTAGCTGCCTACTCCTCCTTGATTCCTAAAGTTCTCTGTGGTTGCGTGATCCTGCTGTACTTTCTCTCCTTATGTTTCTCTTTGCTTGTTTCCAAAACCTTCTCTTCTGCCTTTTTTCTCTTTCTTTTAGATCACTGGTGTTCTTTATTTTTCCCTCTTTCACTCTGTTTCTCCATCTTTCCCTTTCCTTTATGAGAAACTCTTTCTTCAACTCAGGCTGGCTGTTAATTTTTTTTCTCCTTCTTTGATACTTCCTGTTCCTTCTCTTTTGTTCCTCTACTGACAGGTTCCACTTTGCTATTCTAGCCTGAAATGTACCATTTTGTAATTACTATAATTTTTCTGAACCATATGCATTTATACAGATTAAGGATGGATATTCACAACACAATTATGTATTAAGCAATAGAGATGCTATCCGGTCTTTAAGTCTGATGTTATCAGCCGTTTCCAGGTCCAAACTCCGCTGCAGATCCCAAAGTCAAAGGAACTCTGCAGCATCACTGAGAGTTACAAACTGTCTAAATTCTTTCATCTTTAATAAAATAATCAGTGTGGCTGAGTTAGAAGTTAGCTCGCTGGTTTCCACCTACATTCTAACATAAATGAAGACAGAAAACTAAACAGCAGTGACTTTTGTAGAGTTACTGAAGTTGGACTAGCATCATATAATGATGTGCTAGGTGATAAATAGCGACACAGCTATGTTAGCATAACATAAACACAGTGAAGCTGGAGGATGAACGCCAACTTTATTCCACTCGATAAAAGTTAATGCAAGGGTTTCTGATGGTTAGGCCAACAGTGATCACTGACTGTTTTAAGGGGCTTGTTCAGATTAAACAGAACAAGATAAAAACCATTAAAACATTTTAACAGCACAACAGGCTTAATAAACAGAGAGTAGTTTGGGCCCGGAAGCAGGATTCATACATCATCACTTAAAGACCACTTTTGTGTCATTTGTCAACACCATTAGAAAAAGGGTCAACACCGTCAGACAAAAATCCTGATGGTGTTGACATCTGATGGTGCTGACAAAATACCCTACTTTCTCTCATAACACATGTTTTTCTGACAGAAGCCATTTTTCATCAGTTGCTTATGGCCTCTACAATCTACCTAAATGAAGCTCTTTTTACAAAAAAAAATAATTAAATCTTGCATTACACACTGAAAAAAAGGCCATGTTGGATTTACTTGATTCAATAGTGGACATCGGTTGCACACAAATGTTTTGCTTTGGCAGAAACTTAAACAATTGAGTTCAATCAACACAACTTATTCATATTCAATAAACCTGTGCATTTTGTGTTCATAAAACGCGATTGAAACATGTTCAGATGAAGTAAGTTGAGCTCTTGGAATATTTTAATCCTTCACAATTTTGTCATTTTATTTCAACACTATTCAATAACTTTTACCCCAATACTACTTGGTCACTTAAATACTACATGTTCTCTTCATATTATGTAATGTTCAACAAAGTCTAGATCCTGGTTACCATAAAAATTGAATAGATGTACAACAACTACCATCCTCCCTCCTCTTTATCCTGGTTGCAGGGGGGCTGGGAAATAACCCTGAAGTGATAGGTTACAAGGCAGGGTACACCCTGGACAACTCATAAGTCTATCACAAACAACCATTTGCACTTACATTGACAGGTAATTTAGAATCACCAATTAACCTAACTCTAACAACTGCATGATTTTTAACTGTGGGAAGAAACCAGAATACCCAGAGAGAAACCAGTGCAAACTAGCCAGACTGTGGATTTGAACCCAGGATCTTCTTACTGTGAAGCAACAGCACTAACCACCATGCCACCAATCCAGACTTAACAAAAGCAGGAAAGCTATGATTTCAAGGCTTGATGCAGAATTTTTTGTATGCGTTTTGTCCTTGACAGGTTAAACCACAATAAATAGCGACAGCATACACGTGGTGTGTGTGTAATTGTCTGCCTCTTATAACTCCAGTGATTTTCCTGCAGTTTGACATCTCGTGCGATCTTGTGAATTTCATGAGTTCAGCAACTAACCACTCTGACTAGATTGTATCAGGTCATCTCAACAAGAACAAATTAAGTTGTTGGATTTCATACAGATCCTTCATGATTTAATTACGTTTATAGAAACATGATATTATTGTGTTTAAATTACAAGTTAGACTTTTTTAATGTAACAACCACCCAATTTGCTCAATTTGACTGAGATGGATGCCTTCCTGAAACCACGATCCAAAGCATACGAGACTGAAAGTTATTGACTTACTTCACTCGAACATGATATGAACAATTTAATCTAGCCTCTCTGCATATCATGTAGTTTCTACACTATATAGTTACACTTAACTTTAAAGCATGAGGCACTTATGTTAAATACATGCAAGATGTTTACGTAAATCCAAGAGTTGGCCAATCCCTTTTTTTCAGTGCAGATTTCTTTTTAAGTACAAAAAAATCAGGAATTATTGTGGGTAGCTTACACTCTGAGGACCCCTTTACCACTTCCTGTTTGATACACATGCCATGAGGTCACTGCTGTGATAATTTATTTTATTTTTATTTCATTTATGGCATACCTTTCTGATAAAACTCTGTGTCACAACCATAGTGTGTCAACACCAAAGTCGATGCACTGAAAAAAAGGGATTGGCCAACTCTTGGATTTACGTAAACATCTTGCGTGTATTTAACATAAGTGCCTCATGCTTTAAAGTTAAGTGTAACTATATAGTGTAGAAACTACATGATATGCAGAGAGGCTAGATTAAATTGTTCATATCATGTTCGAGTGAAGTAAGTCAATAACTTTCAGTCCCGTACGCTTTGGATCGTGGTTTCAGGAAGGCATCCATCTCAGTCAAATCGAGCAAATTGGGTGGTTGTTACATTAAAAAAGTCTAACTTGTAATTTAAACACAATAATATCATGTTTCTATAAACGTAATTAAATCATGAAGGATCTGTATGAAATTCAACAACTTAATTTGTTCTTGTTGAGATGACCTGATACAATCTAGTCAGAGTGGTTAGTTGCTGAACTCATGAAATTCACAAGATCGCACGAGATGTCAAACTGCAGGAAAATCACTGGAGTTATAAGAGGCAGACAATTACACACACACCACGTGTATGCTGTCGCTATTTATTGTGGTTTAACCTGTCAAGGACAAAAAGGTACAAAAAAATTCTGCATCAAGCCTTGAAATCATAGCTTTCCTGCTTTTGTTAAGTCTGGATTGGTGGCATGGTGGTTAGTGCTGTTGCTCCACAGTAAGAAGATCCTGGGTTCAAATCCACAGTCTGGCTAGTTTGCACTGGTTTCTCTCTGGGTATTCTGGTTTCTTCCCACAGTTAAAAATCATGCAGTTGTTAGAGTTAGGTTAATTGGTGATTCTAAATTACCTGTCAATGTGAGTGCAAATGGTTGTTTGTGATAGACTTATGAGTTGTCCAGGGTGTACCCTGCCTTGTAACCTATCACTTCAGGGTTATTTCCCAGCCCCCTGCAACCAGGATAAAGAGGAGGAGGATGGTAGTTGTTTAGATCCATTCAATTTTTATGGTAACCAGGATCTAGACTTTGTTGAACATTACATAATATGAAGAGAACATGTAGTATTTAAGTGACCAAGTAGTATTGGGGTAAAAGTTATTGAATAGTGTTGAAATAAAATGACAAAATTGTGAAGGATTAAAATATTCCAAGAGCTCAACTTACTTCATCTAAACATGTTTCAATCGCGTTTTATGAACACAAAATGCACAGGTTTATTGAATATGAATAAGTTGTGTTGATTGAACTCAATTGTTTAAGTTTCTGCCAAAGCAAAACATTTGTGTGCAACCGATGTCCACTATTGAATCAAGTAAATCCAACATGGCCTTTTTTTCAGTGTGATGGTGTTGACAAAAACTCTGGACACGATTTTAATCACTTAAAAAATGCGTAAAAATAAATTTTCAATTGCATATTTTGATATTATATAAGGTATTGACTTAAATACTTAGTGACGAGAGCCATGATGTTTAATTTTACATTACTTTTAATTTTTTTTCTGTATTTTAATATTATCCCACCTGCTTCTGGACAATGGATTTTTAAGGTACTGGTAATGTATTGTACCATTTAAAATAAATATATAGGTATAAAAAATGCAAAATCATACTTTAGTTGTATAAATATTGCCTTGGTTTGTCTTTTAGTCAGTTGGGTTAACACTTGTATGCATATTTTTAACCCCAAAATTGGGTTTTATCTGGCGGACATGTTTTGTCCCTCATCTCAAGAATCACTGGTTAGACATATAATTTTAACAGCCTCTATAAACTAATGTCCTGGCTTGCTCGAGGCTCTCTCTGACAGTTTTAACTTTCATTCAGTTTCCAAAGCACTTTTTTCATGGTTACATACAATTTTAGACTTATGTGGGCCAAAGCCTAGCATAGCCTGTAACGTTATTATGACCAGTGTTGGTCAAGTTACTTGAAAAAAGTAATCAGTAACTAATTACTGATTACTTCCCCAAAAAAGTAATCCCGTTACTTTACTGATTACTTATTTTCAAAAGTAATTAATTACTTAGTTACTTAGTTACTTTTTAAAAACACAATTTACAACCTGAATACGTGATAAAGCGATAGATCTTTCAGCCCAATTCTACTTTTTCTGCATAATCCATCATACAAAATGTAATCAAATGGAAAAGTCTCTTTTTAAAACTTGTTTTATTAGTTTTAATCTTTTAACTTTATGCATCAAGCAAAAATTAAATTATATGCAACATTCTCTGACTGGAAGAAATTTGTTTAACATTTAAACCTATTTTCTGCACATTCCAGCACATAAAATAAAATATTTTTTTGTGTTTACACTCAGTCTTTCAAATAGATGCAAGTAAAACACAACAGAAGGGATTGTTCTCGGCACCACTGTTTTACTGCTGCTTCTTTTCTGGAAGTGAAGCTTCAGATCTGAGTGGCTTTCTGATAAAGTTCACTTTAGTCTCTCATGTTTGACAGCTGGAGTGTTGTTTATGATAAGGTGTCAGCAGTCTGTGGTCTCAGTGAGCACTCAGCTCGGTTTGCTGCTGTTCAAAATGAGAGCTAAATGATCAGAGACTCCCAGCAGTGACCCTGAGTCCTGACATGACAGAAAGATGGGCAGGAGAGGCAATAAGGAGCTAGGAAAAGAGAAGAGCGGTGACAGAAGCATGCCACAGTGAAGATCACATCCATCATATCAGAGCGTCATTACTGCGCTGTGATTGGAGAATCACAACCTGAGCCTGAAACATGACAGGAATGAACATCTGTGATCCAATCACAGATCAAATCAGAGGAACAGATCAAACCACGATGGCGCCATCTTTGTCTCACACCAATGACAGACTGAAGATAAGAGCGTCACAGATGAAGATGGTCTGCTGCAGAGTGAAGCGCCCTCATGTGATCATCAGCTGTGTGAACCAGGAAGCAACAGATGACGGGCATAGTCAGAGGGGCAGAGTCAGTCTGTGTTTATATTTTGAAATGTTGGAGCATAAAGATATCTGATAAGGAATAAAGATAAAGGTCTGACATTTTCTCTGCTCTCAGCATCAAAGTGAATGCAGAGCTGTAACGTGAGAGACATTAAAACATATCAGAGGCATATTCATAAAAAGTCCACATTAATGATAATTCAATGAGCTACATTTCATTTCATTAGACCGTCATATTTGCTCCATCCAGCAAAGTAACAAACAAAGTATGCGAGTAAACAAACTATTCTTTATTTTTGCACCACTGAGAAATATAAATATCTCGAAATGATTTCACGAGGTATCTTTTACAGTATGAAGTTTTTTTCATTAGTGTGTGCGCTCAAACCTGGGACTTTGCAGGAGTGCTGGACATTGTCCCAAATGATAGATTTAATAATTTAAAATTTCAGGCTTTCTTGGTTAATGTTTCTGTCCTGGTTCACAGTCTGATACTAACGGACCGATACTTTGAGAGAATCATCAGAGACTTACCGCAGTGACACCGAGACCTGGTTTCCTGAAGACTGGTGAGGGCGACCGCAGTCCTCCGAGTCCTCCGAGTCCTCTGATCCACAGCTGCTTGTAATGTTGTTGTCTTACACGGGGGCAGGGTGTGTGTGTGGGTGGTGGTGTGTTGGGTGGGGGGGTTAACCGTGTGCTGTCAGGCCTGAACATGAGCTCATAGCTGTGTGCTTCACGGAGCTGCTGTGACATGAACTCTGACTGTGATGTCTGATGTCTGAGATAAACTCACGTGAGTCACAGTCTGGTGGAGAAAAATCAGCAGAGTGAAGAAAACAAAGTGTCCAACAGACCAAGACAACAGGACAGCATGAGAGGAGGGAGTCAGCTGCATCACTGAAACACGTATAAGAAAATGAAACAGTCCTTCTACCACACAGAGGTCCCCACAGGACAGAGTCAAAAATCAACATCAACTAGAGTTCGTTGATGTTGACTTGGAGTTTGTGGAAGCTGTTTACTGGAGCAGGGCTCTGTCTCCTCTGATCTCCTTCTCTGATCTCCTCCTCTGACTCTCTGATTAAATCAAACTCCTTCAGGATGTGTCTGGGCCTGAAAAACAACTGTTCTCCATCCCACAGATCCTGAGCTGACACAATGAGGAGCCCTGAGAGGATGAATGTATCCCACTTGGGTGGCATCCACACCACCCACCCAGCTCCGTGAGTCCGATCCACTGAGACTCCTCTCTGACATAGTAACGGCACTCTGCCTCTCTCACCTGTGACAGCAAGGAGCCAGTCACTTTTTACAGCGTACAGTCAGGGATGCTCTGTGACTGATGAGTTTTAACTGTAGTTCCTCGCAATAAAATGGTAAATGGACTGATTCTTATATAGAGCTTTTCTAGTAAGTAAGTAAGTAAGTAAAATTTTATTTATATAGCACATTTCTAGATAGAAATCACAAAGTGCTTTACAAGATATAACAGATTAAAAAGACAAAATACAAACAAAGTTAGCAAAAAGCAATTTTAAAAAGATGTGTTTTCAGCTGTTTTTTAAAAGTAATCAATGAATCAGCGGATCGTAAGTCCTGAGGAAGGGAATTCCAGAGTCCAGAGTTCTACTGTCACAGAGCACTCAAAGAGCTCTATACAACATGCCACATTCATCCAATCACTTACTTCTAAGCTTTTAGTGCTTCCTAGCTAACATTCATACACATTCAGACGCCGATGGATACATCTGGGATACTGGAGGAGCCAGGGATTGAACCACCAACCTTCAGATGACCTGCTCATTTATGATTTATGGAGGAAGTCACAGTGAGAGTTGTATTTGAACATGTGTACTGTAACTATAGCTATAAACAAATAAATGAGTACTGGTAGTGGTATAATAAGTATTTGTCAGCATCCGGGTGGGTCAGAGGCAAACAGGTGAGGTCAGGTGAGTCTGTGGCAGCTCAGCATGGACACACTGATTTCCTGTTCCACTTCCTGTCTCACACACACACTCAGAGGACCAGGACATGTCAGATGTGTGTGTGTGTGAAGCTTCATTTTCTCAGGACGAGGCAGGAAGTGCTCCAGGTGCAGCTGAATGAGCACTTCCTGTTGGTAAACGTCGACTTCCTGCAAAGGATGGCAAGCAGCTGAACGATAAAATAGCAACAATAAACAAAAAACATCTGAGACGGCCTGAGGCAACCTTGCACAGCATCATCATCATCATCACTACAATTATTATTGTTATTCTTATTAATCATAGTAGTATTGTATTTTTATTATCATCTTATTTTAATAGTAATTTTATTTATTTTGTTTTCTGTTTTTTGTTTTATTTCCTTTTAAACTTCCTGAAAATTTATATTTATTTTGTGCTTTTCTCGTGATTTTATCGACTTTTTGTCAGTTATTTTTTATTTATTTATTTTACTTTAGGTTATTTGATTTGTTATACATTTATAAATATTTATTTTTCTATTATTTCTTTATTTTTGTTTGTTATATATGTTTTAAATGTTTTAATTAATCTTCTTCTTTTGTTTATATTTTTCTTTCTGTAAATATTTGTATTTATTTTCATGATGATTGATAATTATTGATCATTGATTATTGGGGGCATGACCTTCCTGCTGCCGTCTGCAGCTGCAGTTAATTGGCTGTGTTTGAAGCTCGGTGGTCAAAGGTCAAACTGCTGCCGCTGACATGAGCTGTGTGCTGCAGGTCAAATGTCAGACAGGGCTCGCTGAGCTCCTGTGGTCAAACTGAGCCCTGGAATCTGGATAGCTGAAGACCTCGGCCTGTTGCCACGGTGACCAGCAGGCCCGGGAGCCCTCCCCCTTCCTCCTCCTTGTCTGTGGGAATCCTCGATGTTTGTTCCTCTGAGGGAGCGGAGGAAGACGAGGAGGAGGAAGCTCATTATTTTTATGAATAAAGCTTGTGGATTCAAATACTCAGCTGTGTTCATTGTTCAGCTTCCTGTTTGAGTTTACACTCAAACATGCCTCGGACACCTTTAACACCACAGAACACCCGGGCCTGCTGTTTTATTTTGAAATCCTTCACTTTTAAACTTGCAACACTGTTAGCTCCTTCATAATAAGAGCCTAAATGTCTGAAGCTCAGTTTTGGTGAAGTTCTTAGATTTTATTTGAATGTTTCTGAGTACAGCTCAGAGTCTATGAGTGATGGCCATCTTTAAAATACAGTCTGGACTTTATTTTGAAATTCTGACCCAAATCACTCCATTCATTGGCTCCACACAGAACGTGTTTTAATTTGATGTTTTTACAACTCAGTTCTGAAAAAGTTGTGAAACGTTTCAAACATGAATAACAGAGAACATTTTATTCACATTAGAACAAAGAACACTGAGCTTATTTTAAACTTGGTGGCAGAAAAATGTCTCAGAACAATCCCCCAACCCGAGGATCACCACAACATAACCTAATAGACCTACACCTTAGTTCACAGATTCACTTTATCTAGGGTTTATTTCTGAGATTTCGCACAACCCAGGATTCAAATCATGAATACATAATGGGCTTGGATTTACAACATTATGAATGAAATCTGCTCTATTTGGAAGCACCCTTTCCTTTTGACGATTTGTGTGTGAGACAATTTTAAATTGTTATTGATCCCTTTACCCCTGGTCCTAAAGTGTATATTTATTTTCTTACTCTTCTTATATATATTGTTTGTTTACTTGCACTGCTGTAACTGGAGCCTCGTCGTCTCGTCTCTCTCTATACTGTACTGTATGTAGCGAGATGACAATAAAGTTTACTTTGACTTCAGCTCACTTTTCGTGTATAGAATTTCGAAAAAACATACGTGCAATTTATAAGTCTGTATCATAATGTCTGGTGTTTTCGTGTTTGTTGGTTTGTTTTTATTTTGTTTTATTTTGCGAGTTGGTTAGTAAATGCTGCTTCAGCCAGCCAGTGAATCCCCCCCCGCCCTCTCCTTTCTGTGCCGCAAGCAGCAGGCGCACCTCGCAAAGGGAGGGCGCCCTTACTCCCAGCAAATAGGCGATAGAAAACCTTTCGGTGCCTATGACATTCCCAATATTCGCGGGCATTTTTTTTTTTTTTTTTTTTTGATGATGCCCGTGATGCCGCCCTCCACCACGATGCCGCCCCGGGCAACCGCCCGTGTCGCCCGTATCAAAAACCGCTACTGCTTCCTCTCATAGTTCCTTCTTCCATTCCTCCTTTCCTCCCTGTTCTCTTTCTCTAACGCCTCCGCAGTTTCATTGTTCCGCAGCTGAAGCCGTAATAAATCATGCATAGTGGGGCTGCCTCTGTGGGCGTTTCTTCTTCTTCTCTCATTTAAACCGCAGAGTGAGGGGGGACCCGGGGAGACCGCCTGCGACCCTCTGCCGGACTCTGTGCCCTCTGACCCGCCGTGGATCCGGACTGATCCGGACCGAGCCGACCCGTCCTTGCTGTAAGTTGTGCAGCGTTCAGGCTGATATCCGCTCCAGGGTCCGCTGGGAAAAGAGCCGTTTTTACAGGTTAGGGATGCAGGTAATGGCTGTTTATAGCATCAGGTGTGACTCAGAGATGAACGGGCAATGAAGCAGAGCGGACTCTGCGCCTGTCATCAGTTTTCTTAAATATCTTCATCCTTCTGCTGTAAACTGCTTACTTTTCACCATCGAGCAAACAATTCTTAAATGAGGCGTTTTTTTAAATGGAGTTCGTTGTTGTTCCAGTTTGTGCTCCACTAAAGCTGATCGGAAAAGTTTATTTCTTAATCGGCTGTCACGTTTAGCCAGAATCGGTTTAAAAAAATGTCCTATTTAAGTTTAGTGGTGCGGGCACGTGCACGGTCTCATGCATGCGGAGGGCTAAAAGTTCCCACCAGCCGCTGAAGTCGCCCCATGCCTTCGGCATGCAGCTTGTCCGTCTGCGCAGACTCAGTGTTTGTTTTAGGCAGTTTGTGTTTACCAGCAAACTTTACTTAGCGGGTGTTTTAACGCATTTTTTAGCCCGCAGTCCTCAGTCAGCTCAGCGCGCGTGCACACAGGCAGATAACGTGTGGACGCGCCAACATGAGCTGTTTTTGCAGCGTGCACGTGCCTTTAGGTTAGATGATATCAGCGTGCAGGCACGTGAATTTACGTGGATCTTAATGAGGCCTTCGCCTGCAGCGGGAAGATCCGGGGATTAAAGGGTCAAAGAGTGGGTCCGTACAGGCTTGAGCTGTGCCGGTCCACGGTGCGTGAGCTGGGTTACAAAAGACGGTGCGTGCGCTCACGCCTCACACTTCATGCTGAAATGCCTCAAACTCCAAACAAACCTTAGGGGATTTTTGAACGGACTTTGGCTCTGAGGGACGCTGAGGCTGATTTGTGGCCCTCTGATTGGTGGTTCACGGTGTGTTCAGGGACCTGGATTCCCATTGAATGGAGCTCCGTGCTGACTGTATGTATGAGGACTCATTAGCATGAGCCCCGGGCAGGTAAACACAGGTGTGAACCCAAGCTGCTTTATTACACAAACACGCTGTCACTTATTACAGATGTAACAGTGTGTCTGTGGCCGGAGGTTCATCCAGATGTTTAAAACAGCTGCGCTGACCTTTGTTGGCTTCCACTCTTTTAAAGCATCAAAGCTGGTGCCTGCTGTATGCACACCTGTGTGTAAGTCACATGATAAAGAGCTCATATTTACCGCCATCTGTAATGCATTAAAGCCTGCCGAGGCCCGCTGACTTCATTATATTTAGCAGCTGTGTGTGTGTGTGTGTGTCTTTGTATTTGAGTGTCAGTGTGTGTGTGTGTATGTGGACTGGAGCTGAGCTCAGTGACGTTCTTAGATACCTTTATTTTGTTAAAACCTTTCTTCAATGCTTTTATTTTGGTAGAATCTGAAACTTTCAGTCTAAAAGACACCGGTTGGAGTTTTATTGGAGAGCTAATTGACTCTTTGCCACAACGCTGCAGTAAAATTTTTATTTTGAAGGTCATGACCTTTCAGTCTAAAGTGCCCTGCAGAGTTTTTATGTGCAGCAGCAGTAAAACACTCCTCCTCCTTTTCATCCTCCTGCTGCTGTCTGAGTGCTCAGTTTTCTTCTTCTTCTCTGGTTTTAATGCTCTCAGAACACACGTGGACTCATAAAGATCAGTTTTAATCTGCTGCGACCGGTTGGGGTGAAAGAAGGAAAACAGGATGAAAGACATGCTGTGGAAGAGAGACAGAGATTAATAACAGATATGATTCGATGCAGAGAGGTCTGTTAACACATAGTGAGTGAGAAAGGTGACTGGAAAGGAAAAACTCAATGCATCATGGGAATCCCCGGCAGCCTACGTCTATTGCAGCATAACTAAGGGAGGATTCAGGGTCACCTGGTCCAGCCCTAACTATATGCTTTAGCAAAAAGGAAAGTTTGAAGCCTAATCTTGAAAGTAGAGATAGTGTCTGTCTCCCGAATCCAAACTGGAAGCTGGTTCCACAGAAGAGGGGCCTGAAAACTGAAGGCTCTGCCTCCCATTGTACTTTTAAATACTCTAGGAACAACAAGTAGGCCTGCAGTGCGAGAGCGAAGTGCTCTAATAGGGTGATATGGTACTACAAGGTCATTAAGATAAGATGGGGCCTGATTATTTAAGACCTTGTATGTGAGGAGCAGGATTTTGAATTCAATTCTGGATTTAACAGGAAGCCAATGAAGGGAAGCCAAAACAGGAGAAATCTGCTCTCTCTTTCTAGTCCCTGTCAGGACTCTTGCTGCAGCATTTTGGATCAGCTGAAGGCTTTTCAGGGAGGTTTTAGGACATCCTGATAATAAAGAATTACAGTAGTCCAGCCTGGAAGTAATAAATGCATGAACTAGTTTTTCAGCATCACTCTGAGACAGGATATTTCTAATTTTAGAGATGTTGGGTAAATGGAAGAAAGCAGTCTTACATATTTGTTTAATATGTGCATTGAAGGACATGTCCTGGTCAAAAATGACTCCAAGGTTCCTCACAGCATTACTGGAGGCCAAGGTAATGCCATCCAGAGTAAGAATCTGCTTAGATACCATATTTCTAAGATTTTCAGTTTTATCTGAATTTAGAAGCAGAAAGTTAGCGGCCATCCAGGTCTTTATGTCTTTAAGACATTCCTGCAGTTTAACTAATTGGTGTGTGTTACCTGGCTTCATAGATAGATAGAGCTGCGTGTCATCTGCATAGCAGTGAAAATTTATGCTATGTCTTCTAATGATGCTGCCTAAGGGAAGCATGTATAATGTAAACAGAATTGGTCCTAGCACTGAACCCTGTGGAACACCATAATTGACCTTAGTGTGTGAAGAGGACTCATGAACAAATTGGAGTCTATTAGATAGATATGATACAAACCACTGCAGTGCAGTACCTGTAATACCTACAGCATGTTCTAATCGCTCTAATAGGATATTATGGTCAACAGTATCGAACGCAGCACTGAGGTCTAGCAGGACAAGCACAGAGATGAGTCCACTGTCAGAGGCCATAAGAAGATCATTTGTAACCTTCACTAAAGCTGTTTCTGTGCTGTGATGAGCTCTGAAACCTGACTGAAACTCTTCAAATAAGCCATTCCTCTGCAGATGATCTGTTAGCTGTTTGACAACTACTCTTTCAAGGATGTTTGATATGAAAGGAAGGTTGGAGATTGGCCTATAATTAGCTAAGACTGCTGGGTCTAGAGATGCTTTTTAAGTAAAGGTTTAACTACAGCCACCTTGAAGGCCTGTGGTACATAGCTGATTATTAGAGATAGGTTGATCATATTTAAGATTGAAGCATTAATTAATGGCAGGACTTCTTTGAGCAGTTTTGTAGGAATGGGGTCTAAAAGACACGTTGATGGTTTGGAGGAATTAATTATTGAAGTTAACTCAGAAAGATCAATTGGAGAAAAAGAGTCTAACTTAACATCGATGGTACTAAAAGTAGCTGTAGATAATATTACATCTGTGGGATGATTATTGGTAATTTTTTCTCTAATGATAAAAATTTTATTTGTGAAGAAGTTCATGAAGTCATTACTAGTTAACGTTAAAAGGATGGTTGGCTCAGTAGAGCTCTGACTGTTTGTCAGCCTGGCTACAGTGCTGAAGAGAAACCTGGGGTTGTTCTTATTTTCTTCAATCAGTGACGAATAGTAAGATGTTCTGGCTTTATGGAGGGGGCTTTCTTATAAAGCAGCAAACTATTTCTCCAGGCTAAATGATGATCCTCTAAATTTGTGACACGCCATTTCCTCTCCAGCTTACGAGTTATCTGCTTTAGGCTACGTGTTTGAGAATTATACCACGGAGTCAGGTACTTCTGATTTGAGGCCTTAGTTTTCACAGGAGCTACAGTATCCAGAGTCGCATTTAGTGAGGAGGTAAAATTATTAACAAGATAATCGACCTCTGTTGGAGTAGCGTTCAGGTAGCTGCTCTGCTCTATGTTGGTACAGGGCATTGAAGATGATAACAGTGGGTGGATTATATTCTTAAACTTAGTTACAGCACTTTCAGAAAGACATCTACTGTGATAAAGTCTACTCTCCACTGCTGTGTAATCAATTATTGTAAATGTAAATGTTATCAGGAAATGATCAGACAGCAGAGGGTTTTCAGGAAACACTGTTAAATGTTCAGTTTCTATGCCATATGTTAAAACAAGATCTAGAGTGTGATTAAAGTGGTGGGTGGGTTCTTTTACATTTTGAGAGAAGCCAATTGAGTCTAATAACAGATTAAATGCCATGTTGAGGCTGTCATTTTTAGCATCTACATGGATGTTAAAATCACCCACAATAATTATTTTATCTGAGCTGAGCACTAAATCAGATAAAAGTCTGAGAAATCAGAGAGAAACTCTGTGTAAGGCCCAGGTGGACGATAGATGATAACAAGTAAGACTGGTTTCTGAGTTTTACAGCTGGGGTGGACAAGGCTAAGCATCAGGCTTTCAAATGAATTAAAAGTCTGTCTTGGTCTTTCGTTAATTAATAGACTGGTGTGAAAAATTGCTGCCACACCGCCCCCTCGGCCTGTGCTTCGAGATTTCTGGTAGTTAGAATGACTCGGGGGTGTTGATTCATTTAAACTAACATAATCATCCTGCTGCAACCAGGTTTCTGTAAGGCAGAGTAAATCGATTTGTTGATCAATTATTAAGTCATGTACTAACAGAGACTTGGAGGAGAGAGACCTAATATTTAATAATCCACATTTCACTGTTTTACTCTTTGGTTCAGATGTGGATACTGTATTGTTCTTTCTTTGGGATTTTTATGTTTAAGTTGTTTATTGCTGGTTTTTAGTTTGTTTTTGTCTTTTGGGAGCTGACACAGTCTCAATGGAGATGGGTTTTGGGGGTAGCAGGAGGAGAGAAGCTGCAGAGAGGCGTGTAAGACTGCAACTCTGCTTCCTGGTCCCAACTCTGATTAGTCATATTTTGGGGGGTTTAATAAATTGGTCCATATTTCTAGAAATGAGAGCTGCTCCATCCAAAGTGGGATGGATGCCGTCTCTCCTAACAAGACCAGGTTTCCTCCAGAAAGTTTGCCAATTATCTATGAAGCCCACATCGTTTCTGGGACACCACTCAGACAGCCAGCAATTTAAGGAGAACATGCGGCTAAACATGTCACTCCTGGTCTGATTGGGGAGGGGACCAGAGAAAACTACAGAGTCCCACATTGTTTTGGCAAAGTTACACACCGATTCAATATTGATTTTAGTGACCTCCGATTGGCGTAACCGGGTGTCATTACTGCCGACGTGAATTATGATCTTACTGTATTTACGTTTACCCTTAGCCAGCAGTTTTAAATTTCCTTCAATGTCGCCTGCTCTGGCCCCTGGAAGACAATTGACTATGGTTGCCGGTGTCTCTAGCTTCACATGTCTGAGAACAGAATCACCAATTACCAGAGTTTGTTACAGGTATCATTACTGCTAAAGGAGGCCGAGGAGTAGCTAAACATCTGACACAATGAGCAGGAAAGTGCAGGAGGGACAGGTGAAGTAGCCATGGTGCTAACGAGTCGGCTACGAGCTAAGCTAAGCTAGCGAAACAGTACAGACACAGTGAGTGAATACTTTGGCTATAAATTAGGTAGTGAGTACACAGAAAGGGTGATTCAGATGAAGCACGTTAAGATTATACTATGAAAAAGGGATGTATCAAAAGATTTAAATTAAATTGCTAAGCAGATAAGCTACTCAGAAACACCACTGTGTTTGAGCAGGAACAGGAAGTGATACTATACCACAAATCAAACTTATCGATCTTCAGTTCGTGATTTTGCAGCTGATGAATTTCCTGAGGGTCAAAACAGGAAGACGTGGTCATCTTTTTCCTGCTCAGGTGGGAGCGTCTGCAGCAGTAAAACCTTAAGATTTTACTGCACATTAAGCCATGCTGAAGCAGCCTCTCAGCACTGATCACACACGTTATTGATCTCTGGTGATCACACACTGATGTTATTGTTGGTTCAGTCACTTCAAAGTGTTTCCATTTGTTAATGAAGTCTGGATGTTTGACCTGCTCTGACTTCCATCCGTCCATCCAGCTGCTGGTGTTCTCAGTGTGTGTGGTCGGGTCGATGGAGGGTCGCAGTTTGTCAGCAGGAGTCCTGAACCTGCTAGTAATCAATAATCAATACACCTGATACGACCTCCCGTTCATCTTTGTCCCCTTTAATCTTTATTTGAAAGCACAAAGAAAATCCTTAAATTAAAGAATCTTTGAATGGAGTTAGGTGGGAAAGACTGTCCTTAAAAACAAGCCTGAGGTCTGTGGGCCGAATGTACATCAAGATTTTAATTTGAAATTTGAATACTTTCAGAAAACTTAACTTTCACATAGTCATATACACAGTTTGTACATTTTTATGAATTATTTTGTTTTGGGGTTTATTTATTCATTATGACATTTTCATATTATTTATTATTTTTTTTATTATGTGAAATTTATTCAGTGCATTAATTTAAATGTATTTTTATCAAAAAACCATCTTTATTTTTATTTATTTAATTTTTCTGACTTTCCCTGTTTTCCAGGTGTAACCTCATCGCCATGAGTCTGAGCGCTAACGAACTCTCTGAGCTCATTGAGCTGTTGGAGGAGCTGAACCTGACTGCTGCTGACCATAACATGTCCCATGTGGAGGCGCTGAGGTGTTCGGGCACCGTCAGCCACACAGCCTTCCTTCACACCCTCTCTGTCCTCTACATCTTCATCTTCCTGGTGGGCCTCGCCGCCAATGCCCTGGTGGTCTGGGTCAACCTGCGATCCGACAGGAACCGCTACGAGACACACCTGTACATCCTGAACCTGGCCATAGCCGACCTGTGCGTCGTGGCCACGCTGCCGATCTGGGTGACCTCTCTGCTGAAGGGCGGTCGGTGGCCATTTGGAGAATCCGTCTGTAAACTTACTCACCTGGTCTTCAGCGTTAACCTCTTCAGCAGCATCTTCTTCCTCGCCTGCATGAGTGTCGACCGTTACCTGTCCCTCACGCTGTTTGCCGACACCCCCGATAGCCGCAGGAAGAAGGTGGTGCGCCGGCTAATCTGTGTTCTGGTTTGGATGATGGCGCTGGTGGCCTCCATCCCAGACACCTACTTCCTGCAGGCGGTGAAGTCAACGCACAATGATGGTGCCGTCTGCCGGCCAGTGTACCCACCCAGCAACCTGAAGGAGTGGATGGTGGGCATCCAGCTAAGCTTCTTTGCGCTCGGCTTCGCCATCCCCTTCCCCGTCATCGCCGTCTTCTACCTACTCCTGGCGACGGCCATCCCTCCCACCTCAGACCAGGAGCGGCACGTCAGCCGGCGGATCATCCTCACATACGTCGTGGTCTTCCTGGTGTGTTGGCTGCCATTCCATGCCGTCCTCCTGCTGGACACCCTGTCCCTGCTGAATCTCCTGCCCTTCAGCTGCTGGCTGGAGAACCTTCTAGACGTGTCGCTGCACCTAACGCAGTGTTTCTCGCTGGTCCACTGCTGCGTCAACCCCATCCTGTACAACTTCCTGAACAGGAACTACCGCTATGACCTCATGAAGGCCTTCATCTTCAAGTACTCCACCAAGACCGGGCTCACCAGGCTCATCGATTCCTCACATGCTTCAGAGACTGAGTATTCTGCAATGACCATGGACAGCCCGATGTGAACTTCAGAGCCTTCCAGGACTCTTTCAAAGACTTGTAAATAACTTCCACCTGCTCCTGTTGGTGGCAGACCTAACTTCATCCAGAGGACCTACCACAGCAACGACGAGTAGGCCTTCAGACCTGCACCAGGTCAGGGTGTGCGTGCTGTAGCAGTTCTAACGGACCGGGTTGGCTCGACTCGTTCAGGACCTGCAGTCGATTCTATCTGCTGGTGGTAACTGCAGTCTTTTCCAGCTTGAGCCAGGTGAACCACACCAGCTGTGGTTCCTGGATGATTTATTGACCTGATGGCCAATGAAGCTTTTTAGGACTCGGGAATGCATCCTAACACCTATCTGACACGTTGGGATTACCTTTGGTAACGTGTAAACCACTGTATTTACCTAGAACTCATAAGACCTGAGAACATCCTTTTGAGGAATTCTCTGATGAATTCGTCTTACCGATGGTGATGGACCCAGCCAGTTTGGACCATTGGGACATTAGCCCCAAGATTATCCTCAGCTGTGTCCTGCTCTTTCAGGTGTGCTGGTCTTTGAGGAGGTAGAGCTTCTACATACTCAGAGTTCTCCATATTGCAGCACGTCTGAACGACCACCTAAAGCAGGGCTGAAACGAGTCATATGTTAATGAATCGACTGGTGACATATAGACGTTCTGGGCATCAGATAATCATTTGTATCTATAAAAAAAGACTATTCTTCATGCTCTGCTGTTTGTATCTGAGTAATCAAAACAAAGACAACACAAACGTTTGTGGACAGCACGACTAAACGTGTCAGGGGTGCTCTGATCAGCTGCTTTAACTCACTGAGGTTTTACCTGTTTCTGACACACATGGCTTTCACATTCAGTACATTATGTTGGAGTATTTAATACACAATATCTTCCTAGATGTATTATAACTCTCTTACGTAGAAAATGAATGAAGGCTCAAACATCAGCAGGTCAGTGTTCAGTGTTAGGAACAGCTACTCGCTGAGCCTGGTTCAGATCCTTCACCACCTAACCGAAGCTCACAGGTCAGAGGAACACTGGAATATGTAGAGTGAGCATCCACAAGCCTTCGTTCATGTCGTTGTTTGTCCCGACAGTCAGAGCTGAGGGCTGAAACTCGCCTGAGAGACGACCCGAGGAACCTGAAACTCATTGCATCACCTAAAGAAACCTAAAAAAAGTTGTTTTTTTCCACTTTAGTTAAATCAGAGGTGGAAACATGATGGAGGAAAACATTTTTCACCTACAGTGATGACTCTGAAATCTGTGGACGTGTTTCCGTCCAACAAGCTGGAAACTATTAATGGTAAATTCTGGGATCAAACTGGCGAATGACGCACAAACATCACATCAGCAACAAATTATTAGGGAGAACTTTTTGTCTTTGGCAGAAATTCTTGTTTTCTGTAATGTTTTTGCCAAATATCCACATGCTCTTTCCAGGAAACTTTATTTTGAAACTCAGAAAGAAACAGAAAGTTGTTTTTTTTTAATTATCAGCATATTTAATCTGTCTGCTGTGAGAGTATCAGACTGTGATGATGTGGTTCATTTCTGTATTACAGCTCCTGCACAAGAATCAATGATTCTGACCAAACTCTGTAAAAAAACAGGGATTTTTAGCTCCTTTTTCCTGTATGATCTCCTGCTTGTTTCTGCTTCAGTTTCACTGTGTAATAAAAATGGAGACGAAGATGAGTGTGTGTGTGGTTCATGTTTGTGTGTTTGTTGTTGTGATGAAACCCGTGGTTACAGAAATAAACATCAGTCAGTCACACCAATGGAGGCAATCCTGGCATGAACCAATTTGACAGCAGACTCAGACCTGACCCTGGCTTCCAAATTCTTTGTCTAATTCTGTATATGTGTAAGCATGCTCTTTGAAAGCCGCGAAACGCATGTGTATAACTTCAGTGCTTATGCGTGCATAAGACGAAACCAAAGGGGTGAGCCGCCTTTTCTTTTTGAACTGTTTTCTCCTGTTTCTGGGCTAGGAAGCGAGGGGTAGCTATTGTCATTTGTTTGTTTTGTTTTTTCTCAGAGTTTAGTTAGTTTTCTCTGGCAGGACTTGGAGATGGTTTTGTTTATTATTTTGGCCTGGGTTCACCCTGGAGTTGTGCTTCTTGTCACTCAATAAAATCACCTTTTTTTTTTACTCATAACTAAGGATGGGTACCGGCACCGGTTCTGAAATAAACGGTAGTAACCAGACCGAAAAGCAACGCACATTTCGGTGTTTTATTTCGGTGCTTTTTTTTCCTGAGATGTCATACACTTTGGATTCTAGCCAATCATTTTACCTTTCTGAGGATAGTAGGCGGGCCCAGGTATGTGCGTTCTTTTAGAGCAGAGCTACAGATTAAAAATGTCCAAGGCGAAGCGGTCAAAGTCTGGCTGTACTTCACTACAAAAGATGCAAACTCAGCAGCCTGCAACAAGTGCTTTAAGCTGATACTGTGCAAAGGAGGTAACACCTCAAATTTGATGAAACACCTGGCGACGCATAGTGTTTTTTTAAAAGCCGAGAAATGCGCCGTATTTGAGAGCTTGCTACGAGACCTCACACCGTGCACATCTACTGCGGGTGTGGTGCCTGTTATCGGACCCGGAGTTAGCAACATCCCCCAAAAACCCGAAGAGTAGAGTCCTGGCCCCCAGCCCTGCCAGTGTAGCAGAAATGATGAGGATGATGATGGCAGCAGCAGCCGTTCTCCTCTGAGTCAGTAGCTTAATTTTGTTCGTGTGTAATTTACATTGAGTAGGCTAACCACGTTATTTCATTAATGCACATAAGGTGAACTAGCAAACACCGTTGTAGTTCAATGTGGCTGTCTTCTTGTTTGATGGCAGATACTCCCATCACCCTGGCCAAAAAGGCTAAAATGACCAAAGAAAAAGTGGAAAACAGCTAAACATGAGAGGTTTTTGGACAAAGTTTGTGTTTTTTCCATTGTTTAAGCACTGCTTCCAGCCAAGAGTGATACCATAAATCCCCTATAGCTGCAGAAAAGGCTAACATTGTTATCTTTTTACAAAAAAACAGCTGAACATGAGAGGTTTTTGGACCAATTTTGTGTTCTCCATTCTTTAAGCACCGGTTCAAGCACCGTTTAAGCACCGGCACCGTTTCAAAAGTACCGGTTTGGTACTGGTATTGGATAAAGCCTAAACGATACCCATCCCTACTCATAACCAGGTTCGTGGTTTTTGGTTTGGGAACCAGGGCGGTACTTGCTTCTCTCTCCTCAGAATCTTATGCGCATCTCTACACACCTAGACTAGGGGTGTAACACAGGCCCATGTAGAGCAAAATTTAGTATTATGGTATAGACAACCCCAAATGTGGTGTCTACATATGTGGACGCCAGGTCCTAGGAGGTTACTCACAAATATATAATTATAATGTTTCATTACTACACCAGTGAAATATAAATGTTCAGTTATTATTTAATTTAAAAGTAAAGTTGCAGATTGATGAACTCAGGTCCATCAGATCCAATAACCCCTGCAGGCCGTTGAACACCAAAGACAGGACGCATCTGAAATGTGACAGTAACATGAAAACACGAGGTATCCGTGAGGCTTTGTGACGCCGGCAGCTATTTTGATGTGCATAACTCCACAACTCTTTATTAAAATAGGTTTAGAGTACATAAAGTCATTGTGTTTGATCTGATTGGCCAGCATGTGTTGACCTTGAGACCTCTTCCTGTCAGCAGGAAGTGGGTATTCAACCGAAGGTCTAGAAAGCCTGGAGTGAAGGTCTGGTTAGGTTTTGTGTGCAGCGCTCTCAGACTCACCTTTTTTCCATCCAGGTGAGTCTGAGAGCGCTGCTGCTGCTGCTGCTGGTGGTGGTGGTGTGAGTCACGTCTTCCTCCAGCATCAGGATCAAAAGAAAGAAAGAAAGGAGAGGAACAGATGAGCAGAGCTCAGGTAGCAGGTTAGCCATGCATTATCCATCAGCAGCTGCAGTCAGGCGTGTTTCAGGTGTGAGGTTATTTTTAAAAAGGATTTTCTTTTAAAAACATCAAAGACCAGAAGAAAGTTAAAAACACTCAAAGACACTGAAGCAACAGGAAATTATGTAACTGTAACCATGAAGATGCTTTGGCAAATCAGAGGCCTACAACCTGCGTGAGGTCATAGCATGACTCTGAGGGCAGGTACATCCACACCTGTTTGAGGAAAAGTGGGAGTGGGAGTGGACCTAAAACACTTTAAAACCTCCTTCCAGGAGCTTTCAGGACCTCTCAGCGTGCGTCAGGGACCCTCATCTGAAATCCTGATCATTTTTACCTCTCAGGAAACGTCCTCGTGCGAATTTGATTTGAGCGAAGTAATGAGAACAGGTCTCACCTCCAAACAAAGAGAGCGCTGAGGTCACAGAGACTGAGTGCGCTCAGCGGGTGAGAGGAGGTGAACTCTTTAATAATCACAGAAGGCTTAAAACGCTGCTGGGCCTCTCTGCGGATACTGGGCCGGACGCCATGGCAACCACAGAAAGAAAAGGAGGAGGAGCAGGAGGAGATTCAACAAGCCAGAGAGGGACCTGAGTCACCATGGCGACGGTTATGAGCATGCTCAACAGTTGAACTTTCAGACCTCTTCATCCCCTTAAGGGCCTCTGCAGTCTGATCCAGGATGAGCCAAGGAGGTTCAAGGCCTTTCAAGGACCCCTGGAACATCTGAAAAACCAGACTCCTCAAACCCTCACTTTGCTTCGAGCTCACACACTGAATCACCATCAGACTTACAGAGGCAGCTCAGGCCTGGAGGACCCTCCAGGACCTCCTAGACCCCCTTGGAGCCCCCCCAGATCTCCTCAGACCCCCTCAGAGCCCCTCGGAGCCCCCCAGACCTCCTCCTGTTTGCACTCACTCCCTGATATTTGTGCCTGAACTCTGATGGAGATGGTATTTCTCTCAGTCTGAGGTTTATCAGGTCAGCCTGTGGAATCTGTGATGTCAGTGAGCGACCTCACAGTGTGTGAGTGTGTGTGTGTGTGTTAATAATAGTTGGACTGTGTTTGTTGTCTTCTGGTCTTAAATCAAGCATTCTTTGAATGGACTTCTGTGAGCAGGGACACTCATCAGCAGCTCCTCATGTTAAAGGAACCAATCAGAGCAGGCACAGAGGCTGACACTGAGCATGCTTAGTGGGGTTTGCTTTATTGATCACTGATTATCAGTGATCATAGCGACATGAGCATTAAAAGCAGCAGCTTCAAGAAAGAAGCTCAAATATGACTGTGTCAGACTGTGTGTGTTTGTGTGTGCGCTGACCTTTGACCTGCTGCATTTTGCCACCACAGAACAAAAAGACAAAAGAGGTGACTACAGTTGACCTTTGACCTTCTGTGTTTACCTTCAGCAGATCAGCACATTCCACACACACACACAAACACACACAAACACATGCACACGCGCGCACACACAAACAAACACACACACACTACTTTTGATCACAGATTTAAAACATAATTTTCTTATTTTCATAACAGAGATAAACAACAGACACATGAATAAACTCCCTGATGAAGAGTCTGAGCTGCAGCTGCTCCCTCAGGTATGTAAACACAGGCTTTTATTGTGGAGGAATGCAGGCGTCATCAGATAAGCTCAGGCTTTTATTTTGTAAAGACAGAAACATCACTTTACTGAGTTCTTTCACCATAAAAGCCCATCAGCTGCTGGCAGCATGGAGGTCAAAGGTCAGCCTGGACAGCGCTTCTGTGGATCCTCCCTGTGTGTGTGTGTGTGTGTGTGTTAAACACAAGCAGTCAGAGTAAACAGCTCCCCCTGCTGGCCACGCTCAGCGTTACACTCAGTGAGCCAGATGTTTCAGATGTCTCCAGATGTTTCGGGCTCTTCGTCAGGATGAGTGGGGTCCTCGGGAACGCGGTGACCACAGGACAGGACAGGAAGTCCTGGTGCAGCAGGTGCAGTCTGTCTGAGCGCGCGGGTTATTGCACAGTGGTGGTTTATAGAGGGAATCCTTGGAATGGGGGGTAGAACTATGATGTCAGTGCATGTGTGAGTTCATGGTGGTTATGGGTGGTAGAAACTGTTCTTGAGTCTGTGGGTCTTTGTGCTGATGCACCTGTAGCGCTTCCCTGAGAGAAGCAGGTTGAACATGTTTAAACCAGGGTGGGAGCTGTCCTTGATGATGTTTGCTGCTCTGCTGAGGCAGTGCTGTTCTGTGCTGCCTTGACTACACTCTGAAGTCTCGCTCTGTCCGTCTTAGGTCAGCTACTATACTGTGATGCAGTATTTTAGCAGGCTCTCATTGCACGAGTGGTAGAAGGTCAGCAGCAGGTTGGAGTTCAGTTTCTACTTCCTGAGGACCCATATTGAATCGGTATCCCGGCAACCAGTCCATCATGTGACCTCTGCTCCCAAAGGCTCCCTTGGTGTCTGAGCAGGAGAACACAGTGGACCAGCGTGATGTCAGCGTGATGTCAGCATGATGTCAGCGTGCTCACCTGATCAGCGAGCGGCTCAGGTGTCTAACCCACAGGAGCTCGGCTTAGACACTTAGCTGACTGAGAATGATGAACTCACCGTCTGTGAGGTCATCACATGTCTGAGGGTGGAGGTCTGTGGATGATGATGATGATGAAGGGTGGGCGACGTGTGAGCTCCAAACAGGTCAAGCTGCACATTAAACACACATTTCCATCCAGCTGCAGGCTGATGTTCCTCTCACGACAGGAAGAAACCAGCCTCTGATCAATACACTGATCAGACCACTGATGACGTTTGAGAGTCCACACCTGCAAAGTTCCTCTTTAGACACTCTGTGCTGTTCAGACTTATTAAACAGGAAGTGAAGCTTTGTTTTGGAGTAATCAATAATCTGATCAATAGTTCTCCCGGTCCCCGTGGAAATATCAAAGTCTTAAAAATAAACGATGTTTGCTGGACTCCCTGTTTCAGATGGTGAGCAGGACGTCCAGCAGAGGGAGATGTTTCCCTGCACCCAGCAGCTGACTCAGCTGTGAGGTCACCACAACTGGAGGAGGGTTTAAAGCACACCTGTGCTGAGCCCACACCTGCCTCACACGCTGCACTGACACGCAGATGTCATGCGTGTTTGCTGTGATGGTAGTACAGAGGCTCAAACATGCTAAAACTCTCAGGTCAGGTTTATTCCTGTAGGACATTTAAAAACAACGAGTTTGACCAAAGTGGACAGAGTCCAGCAGCGATCAGCCCGATCCCCTCTACACTGAAACCGTCCCTCTGCTCTGTGGGGTCAAAAGTGTTGACAAGTTTGTTTAAACAGCTGTAATGTTTAAACAAACTTTACGTAATGTAAACTTTACATAACTAAATCTTAGAAACAGTTTAAATGATGCAAACCAGCAGCGAGGCTGTGAACACATGCTCATGTTCCTTGGGATACAGTGGGCATGTCTGAGCCGCGGTCAGCTGATGCTGTTTATGTCACCACGTCATAGTCCATGCAGCCTCAGGTCACAGTCGTGTTTATTTGGAGGTCAGCATTTCAGGAGTCTGAACACTGAGCGGCAGCAGCTGCCCTGCACCACCCCTCCACTGAGGCGAAGCCAGAGACCACACCCCTGATGATGATGATGATGTCAGCTCAACATTCCACTTCCTGCTGCCTGAAGGCGCATGATGTTTACACACACACACACACACATACAAACAGACAGACACACACAGGTTTGGGGCCAAAGGTCAGTCCTTCTCTGTGTATTTGTGTTTCCTCACTTTTATACACAAACAGTGATGATGTCATTGCCCTGCGTGGTCATGTGACTCAGCAGGTGTGTGAACCTGATCAGTCTGTAACCACATTAGGTTGTTGCTGTGGTTCTGGAGACACGCTGTGGTGATGATGTCACAGAGGGGGTGGGGCCTGGTCCTCAGTAGGGCACATTCTGGAGGAAGGGGAGCGGGTCAGCTGGAGTTATTTTCTTCTGACAAACACCCTGAGAGGGGGCTGGGGGCAGATAATCGCCCGCCCCGGGCATAAAGGTGGAGGCGTGGCATGTTTCTCAGACACAACCACTCAGACAGCATGGAGATCCGGACCGAGTTGTCGCCGCGGCTGCCGGTCGCCATGGAGAGCCTGGAGAAGCAGCTGAGCTGCCCCATCTGCCTGGATGCGTTCACCAAGCCGGTTGTCATCCTTCCGTGCCAGCACAACCTGTGCCGTGGCAGCGCTGGCGACCTGTTCGAGTCCCGGAACACCTACCGCCTCTCAGAGGGCACCTTCCGCTGCCCCACCTGCCACTTCAAGGTGGTGCTGGATCGCCACGGCGTGTACGGGCTGCAGAGAAACCTTCTGGTGGAGAACATCATTGACATCTAGAAGTAGCAGCTGGAGAAGGGGGCGGACCCCGTCGAGGTCACACCCCTTATGGACAAGGCCAGCGAGGCACCGCGCTGGCAGGAGTACGAGGACGAGTGGATCAACATCTACTGCGTCACCTGCGCCACGCCAACCTGCTCCATGTGCAAGGTGTTCGGCCAGCACCGCGACTGCCAAGTTCCACCGCTGCTTGCCAGCGGGGTGAGCTGTGCGCCGCCATCGAGCTGCCTGCCGTCGCCAACGGCAGTGTGCAGGCGGCCATGACGCAGATGGAAGAAACACGGTGCCTGGTGGAGGAGAGCGTCGAGCTGCATAGGCGGCGCCTGGGGGAGAGCTTCAACCTCCTCTACGCTGTCCTGGAGGAGCACAAAGGTGAGCTGCTGGAGCGCATCGATGGTGTGGAGCGGGACAAGATGGCGACGCTGCGGGCGCTGGCGGAGCGCTACCGGGAGCAGCTGCAGCTTAGCCGCCAGCTGCAAGAGAAGCTCCAGCGGAGCATGGAGCAAAGCGGCACCGCCCACTTCTCGCTGACTGCCAAGCAGCTCCAGCAGGAGGCGGAGCAAGCTGTCAAGGCGATGAACCTGCAACCGCCAGAGCCCGGCTATGTCAGCATGGAGCTCCTGAGGGTGGACACGAGGAAGGTGGAGGCGCAGGTGCGACATATAGACTTCACGTAGAAGTAGGAGGAGGAGGAGCAGTGATGAAGATGGACTGTTTCTACTTTTATACTTTTGTGTTTTTTATCTGTTAAACTTCATTGATCCTGTTTGTAAACCATGAAATGTGTGAATAAAATTTATCTGACTGCCCCTGCTGTTTCATTTCTCTCCCACAGTCAGTGAACGCCTCATGGCCTCTTTTAGAGTCAGCTGGTTATTTTCACTGCCGTCTGGAATAGACGTGCTGGGGGGGAGGGGGAGGGTTTCAGAGGCAGCTGCCTGAGGCATGCTGGGAGCAGAGAGGACAGAGAAGTGACCGGGAGAGCTTCCAGAGCTGACAGGGAGGAGGGGGAGGAGGGAAGGGGTGGCGGGTGGGGTCACAGCGAGGACATAAAATTAAAGAAAGTTTGAGTTTGATGAGGAAAAGTTTGCTGGTAAATAAATTTAGCCCACGATGACCTTTTACCTTGCTGGCTTCAAAGTTCACATGTCCTCCCCACTTTAAACCTGTTGCTCCACACAGCGCCTCCTTCACTGAGACGGCTTTCATTCAAATGTCTCACTAAGGCTAATCTAAGCACCGCCCACTTCCACACAAACAGGAAGTGCTGAATGTCACCTTGTTTGTGGGATTCTGGGAACCATGTGTCTTCCTTGATGACACCCGGACATTTGACTATCGGTGGTTTAGGAGTTTCTGGAGGTCAGAAAGGTCTGTGTGACCGGAGCTTCAGGGGGCATGGACACAGGAGTCAGGTGATGTGATTATGGCTGTGGTAGGTGTGCTGATCACAGGTGAGAGGGTAGATACCTTCACTGGTTTCCTGTTACAGTCTGAGCACAAACATTCACTCCTGCAACATCATAGGTGACATCATCGGTGACACTGCCAATCAGATTCAGCCCGCAGGTCTGTGATGGGGCGCGGTGCTCAGGCGGTGACCTCCTGAGGCATTGTGGGATATCTGAGTGCAGACTGCAGTGATAACCAGTGCAGACCTGCTCTGCTTCTGTAAATGCCACAGCAGCGTCGTCAAAACGACTCTTATGAAGCATGGCGAGTCTTAGACGCTGACAGAGGACAGAAACAGCTGACCGAGGCCAGAGCAACAAACTGTCAGCAGGAAATAGACCGGCCCCGTCAGGAATCATCAGAAACATGGTCACGGGCCGGTTTAACCTGAAACCCTTGGCTGGCTGTCAGCCTGTGGCTTTGTCTTTTATAAATGTCACAGAAACTAGGAAACCACAGGTGAAGAAGAAGAAGAAGCAGGAGAAGGAGAAGAAGAAGAGAGCTCTGCAGCTGTGATTGGAGTGAACTAACCGACTTCCGATAGATTAAAAAACGACCCGGTGTGAGTTGCAATGAAACACTTCAGAGTTTTTTCCATATTTATTCCATGGTTTCAGAATCAGAATCACTGATTTCACAGCAAGCAAAAGGAGGCTCCACCACCTGTTTACCACACCATGCTCTGAAGGAGGTTTCTTCCTGTTAAAATTGAGTTTTTCCTTCCCACTGTTGCCTTGTCTGATAGTTGGGGTTTCTCTGTATTGTTATAGGCTCTTTACCCTACAATATAAAGCACCTTGAGCTGACTGTTGTTGTGATTTTACACTATATAAATAAAGTAAAAAATACAAAAATCAGGCACAGCAGCTGAGATATGAAAATATCAAATAAAATATAAATAAATCAAACAAAATACTTTCCAGGCACCAGTCTGGACAGATACGTGTTCAGCTGTTTAGCCAGGGATGCCATGAAGTCAGCGTTTGAAGAGGGACGTGAACAGTTTTGGTGCTCAGATAGAGGTACCTGGACCACCTCTGTCTGCGAACCTACGGGTAGAAGTCCACATGTCCATGAGACATGACTAAGATACAAAAATAAATAACATTTAAGAAGAAACGACATCACTGAAAACACAAAAGGGGAGAGTTTTCTTCTTCATGTTTCTAAAAACAGGAAGGAATATGCTCAATCTGCTCAAATGGCCAGCTCCATTAGGTGTATATTGCAAGGTAAAGACCCTGCAATATAAGTCCAACAATCATATGACCTCCTATGAGCGAGGACTTTGGCGACAGTGGGAAGGAAAAACTCCCTTTTAACAGGAAGAAACTTCTGGCAGAACCAGGCTCAGGGAGGGGCGGGGCCATCTCCCGCGACCAGTTGGGGAGAGAGAAGGAAGACAGGATAAAAGACATGCTGTGGAAGAGAGACAGAGATTAATAACAGGTATATTAATAAACTGCTGCACTGTAGAGGACAAGAGTGGTCTTGTACATAACGTGCACGAGGCCCCAGGCGTCTGGTTTCCTGTAGGTGTGTCAGCCTGATGAAATGTTAAACATACAAAGTGCTGAAGAGGGTTTCTGACTTTTTGTGCCTCCGGCTGCTTTTCTAATCTGTGCTCGCTCTTATCACCGCCGTCTATTTTAAATGCTTGGCCCTGAAAGGTGCTGTTAAAAGAAAATTGTGCATAATGTGATCAGCTACATGAAATGTGCTCTTTTTTGGATCACTAAGCAAACCACATGTCTACGTGACTTTTCACCTAATAACTCTTGTGATGATGAACTTATTCAGCTACTAATCGCTTCCTGTTTTCAGAGAACATTCAGATGTAGAAAAGGGAAAAACCCGCTGCTCTGAGTGACGCTGTTATCTTTGTACACACACACACACACACACACACACACACACACACACACAGACAAGTATAAATAAAGCACGCAGACAGTGATGAGACGCAGGTCTTGCGTTCCATGACTGCCCCTCGCGAGTAAAGATAACCGCAGTGTTTGTGTTTTCTAACTCAGGTGTCTCAGCTGAAGAACTGCGGGGTGATTTTTAGAAATCCCCTGTCAGGCGCTAAGACTGTCTGCAGACACTGTACTTTAGGGTCACCTCTCCACCTTCATGCTCCATCTACAGCACAGCTTTATGTATCTAAATAAAGACTTAACAGACTCACAGCAGGCTGAAAACAGCACAACAGGAAACTCTCCACACTTTACAACATTATTTGGACGTCATTATTTGGACGAGATGTTGGTGACGCTCTTTTAGTACAGTGACTTCACAGCAGCCATATTATTGGTCACACGATGTCATTAAAAATGCCCCAAAGGCTCCAACAGCACAAACACGTTCCTGAGATAAAGCTCAGCTGAAGCTGGCAGACCGCTAGTGGCTACAGCCATCTGTCAGTCACAGAGGCCACGCCCCCAATAATACAATTTAAACAGGTGAGTGGTAAAAACATCACCCCCACCGTACAGTTGTTATGAAGGGGGAAATGTTGTGATTTGAAAAACAAGAAGGATATTTCAGTGTGAATAAAAAGTGGAGGATCGCTAACGGAGCCCTGTGGAACGCCACGATGTTGGACTCACAGTGATCCCTGATGGGTACGGCTCCCAGAAATACTCTGATTCTAAGGTAAAATCCTAATGTCAAACCTTTAGAGGCTCATCATACACATGGAATCGTGTTTTTAACACAAAAGCCCCGCCCACTATTTCCAGCACTCTAATATTCTGACATGAATACATACAGGAGAGTTTCCCCCATACAGCTGTTATAAAGGGGGGATGTTATCTATAGAGACCAGTCTGTTTGTGTATCAGGCTGTAAACATGTTTACTGCAGCACTGGCGGCTGACTCACTGCTGCCCCTGCTGGACATCACAGGAACAGCAGCTTCATGTTTTTCGATTTTTTTAAACTACAGCAGGATCATTTAAATTAAATAGTCATATTTGAACAGCTGTGTCTGACTCACTGATTGCTTAGCAGGTCAGAGCTTCGATCAATGACAGCTGTGACTGAGCATGTGCAGGAGCAACCCTTGTCCTATCAATCAATCATAAATAAATCCCTTTATTTGTCTCCATGATGCGATCAGCTGACTGGCAACAAACAAACAAAGTGTAATCATTAAAACTGCAATCAGAGCAGATCAGAGGATGATTCTCAAACAGACACTGCCCCCCTGTGATCACACTCACACACTGCAGTGAATCTTTGTTTGTTGTTTCTTTTTGTTTTTTCTTTGACATTTTTGATGTTTTTTATTTTTATCTTCTATATTTTTTTATTATGTCATTCCAGTGTGCAACACTTTGTGTCAGCTATGATTGTTTTTCACTGCTGCATAAATAACAATGGTTTGTTTTTAAAAGCTTAAATCATTTTTAATTACAGTTCAAATATTACAAAATATTTACTGTTGGTTTTAAGAAAATTACAGCCTGATTCAAGGTTCACAGTAAATTTTTCCTGTTATATTTTTAAAGGTCAACAGTTTTATTTACTTAAATTTTTTTTTGCTTTCAAGACATTTCATTTTTATTTTTTAAAATATTAAAACAGTTCTCAGCTTAAATCAAAACTCTTTTTTCATTTAGACTCAAGCTTTTTCACTTTTTAAAATATTTTTTCCGAGTATTACCGACAGGATACTTTAAATCACAATAACCCACTTGCCAAAAATAAAAGCCCAGGAATAAGTTTTAATGTTTTAAACAGCTTCCTTTAAACAGCTGATTTTTATAGTTTCACAAAAACATCACACTTACCTTTTAAATGTTCTCACCCTCAACCCATAACTACATCACTTACCCCGTTAATGTCAAAATAAAAGCCCAGGAGTGGATTTATTGTCTCATAAAGTCTGAAAATAAACTTTTTATTTGGGAAAAAAACATTTTCCTTGTGATTTTATGACATCATGTTATAAGACATTAAATTATTATCAACAACATTATCAGATTCTCTCCACGTCATGTGTATTTATGTTCGTAAGTGGCTTACAGTCACATTTATTATTAATAAAGATAAATACACTCAAGTTCATGCAATTATTTCTTTGTATTTATTATCTCGTTCACAGTGTTCATCTGTAGGTATAAAAGTATTTTATTAAGTCTTAATATCTAATGTGTGTTCAGTCACATCTTCAGTGTCAGAGTAAAAGTCTTCACTGAGTGTTTGTTGATGTCAAATGATCTCAGGTCTCATGACTTGCTGTTGGACAAATTGAGCTTTGACTCTAAATGCTTCACACTTGTCACACTTTTAATTTCAGTTTGTGTCCCTGGATGTTTGTCGTCTTCACTGTGGACGTCTGATTTGGTTTTTCAGAGTTTAGCCTGCAGCCGTGTTACAGTGTTTGTGTGTGTGTGTGTGTGAATGTGTGTGTGTGTGTGTGTGTGTCAAGAGGTGAGTCATGTGATCAGCTGATGTTCTCAGTTCAGTTTCGCTCATCTCATCATCAAGCTGCAGACACACACACACACCGGGTGAGTTTTTGCTGTTTTTCACTAAATTGTAATCTCATTTATGAACTTTATTAAATTCATCAGAGTTTAAACAAATTAGTTTTTAAATCTAATCTGAGCTTTGAACGAAGCCTCTGTCTCACACGACACATCACAGACCACACAGCGCTCACTGACTTGTCTTTATTTAACTGCATACTGTTTTATTCTGAAGGCACATAAACAGTAAATTAATGTTGTTTTTAGCCCGGTAGACCTTTATTTTGAAAGTCTTTTACTGTAAATATTTTTGCAGATTGAAGTTTAAATTTAGTGGGATTTAGTTTGTGGGTGTGGTGACAGAGCAGCAGCTGACACTGAACCATGTTCATATCATATGTTTCAAAGTAAAAGAGACTTCAGCAGCTGGACATCTCCAAATCTGATTATTTATAATTTTTAGAAAAACCATGATAATAAATCCACAAACACCTCCGACTCTGTCGATCATGATCCACCCGCAGCTCACAAAGGTATCGTGGGCAGATCACATGACATGTATTGTTTAATTAAATATATCTATAAGTAACTATATATTGATCATTTTGTAATGTAGGCAGATCATTTGGACCTGATCATTTTTAAAGCTATAAAGCTGCTGGCACCCCTGCTGTAAAAAAAAAAAAAAAAAAAAAAAAAAAAGGTGGATCCATAACAGATGATTACTGCCACTGATCAGGGTGAAAAACATTTATATTAAATTCAAAGTTATACAGTTATTTGTTACATCTATTTACATCTATTCTTGGAGTTTTTCAAAAGAAAAAAAAAGAAAACCTTGTTACTAAAAGCAGAGGACCAACAACGAAACCCCGAGGAACTCCACAACTGCCACCTCATATGACTGTTTGATTGACTGTTTTTTTGATTGATTGATTGATTCTTTTAGTGTCATGGAGCGTAAGCTGGATCTTTCCCGTCTAACGGACGAAGAGGCCAAACATGTTTGGGAGGTGATTCAACGAGATTTCAACCTCCGCAAGAAAGAAGAGGAGAGGCTCAGGTACTGGTTTCCACACTCAGAGAGTTTTCATGTACAAATATCAGGAACATTACTAAAGTTTCAGGATGTTTTTCAAACTGAAGCTGAAATATCAGCATTAATAACAGCACACAGAAAATACTTACATAAAAACTGCAGAAATAAAAAAAAAAACCTTTGAAGCTTCTGCACATTTTAATGGAAGTTTGAATATTGTATGTATTCAGTGTTTTTGAAAAAACGGGAAAAAACAGGCAAATCAAAAATAAATCAATGTAAAAAGAATCAGAGAGTGAATTAAGTCCTTTTTAAAACTCATCAAAAATCAAATATGTTGCCAGATCAGTGAAACAAAAGTAAACACAGTAAAAACAAAGAAACTGAAATGAACTTCAGACATTCCCTCAGTGAATTTTGAGCTGTTTTTGGCATGTTTTCCTCTCAGAGTTGATATTTTTAAGTCTCAGATAAACCCCAGACTTTCTTAAACTTTCTCTCTGTGACTCTGAAGCTAAACGTTGTGTGAGTCCCGGAGTTTGAGCTGTTTTTGTTCATGTGAAGTCTGCAGGAATTCCAGCGTGAAAGACGTTGTTGTTGTTGCACTCGATCACGCCCCGGTCACATGGAGTCACCTCACAAAGACACTCTGTGTCTCCTCCAAATACTCCAACTCCCATCAGCCCCAGGGGGGAGGGATCAGCCACACAGGGACTCATGACTGGAGAGAAATCATCAGGAACATGTCATCTTCATCCTTGAACAAGCGTTCAAATCAAACCGAGAAATCAATAAAAACTGATCAGAATTCAACATTTAAAACTATGAAAGAAGCCAAAATGAAATCTATAAGAAGACTTTTTTTTATACTGTGGACAGATGAACTGGACAGGTGAGGAGTTCAGACTTTTGGGAGGGATTTGGACTAGAGTTAGGTTCATAAGGAGCACGCTGCCAGCTCCTACCGGTAGGAGCAGGCCTGATGTAGATCCGAGACAGCAGGAAAGATTAGGTCCTTGTGCTGGCCTGGGAAGGCCTCTGTGTTCCTCCAGATAAGCTAGACGAGGTGGCTGTGGAGAGGGAGGTCTCTCCGTTCCTGTTCCTGTGACCCAGCACCAGATGAACAGCAGAACACAGAGGGATGGTCCAACTCTAAACAGAAGTCGAGTCGTGGTCGTCGCATGCTCTCAAGGTTTTTGTGGCTCAGCCCCTCCATGGTTCTCTGTCTAAGGCTGGTGGGCCTGCATGTGGACATTTGTTTAAGTGATGGATCACATGAAGCAGGGATAACACATGATTCCTTCAGAGCCAATCATTGAGGGGCTGTGTGTGAGTCACAGATTGGTCATTTATCTTCTTTATGACTGCTGTTCCCTCTGTTCTCTGTGAAAATGTAAAGAACCAAACTCTCACATTGGTTTCTCGATCAGTTTTATAATTAATACCTTCACCCGTGCGCCTTAAAACAGTCCATTGTAGCTCCGTCTCCAGAGGGAATCAGTTTCTTGGTTCTGGTTCTTCTTCCTTTGTTTTTTATTCTAGCTGTCTATCTGTCAGCTCAAGGTTTCTATAAGATCACCTGGAGTGGAATTTGAGTTGTTGTTTGCACCCTGTAATCTGGAGCTTTGGATATTTGGCATCAGCCGACCTTTCAGAGAGGTAACTCGTTTTTGTGGAGCATGCTGCTGAGGTTTGATCCTTTGGTGCTTTACTCTGGCTATGTTTGGTTTGTGCCTAGATCTTCATTCAATCAGGTTGATGCTCAAACATCTCAAACACAGATTTACCTACTCTTTGTTCTGAAAAGCAAATCCATCGCCATACTGTTCTTGAGAAACAAAATGTCAACGCTTTTGTTTCTAGCGTTTGATCTTCCAGATCTTCATCATCAGCTCTTCCTTCAGATCCTCAAAATTCATCAAGAAGTCCTCTGTTATGGTTTTAGTCTTTTGTGCATTCCTTGGATTGGTCAGAGTGTTCTAATTTTATGAAATCTATTTTAATTTGTTATATTTGTTTGGGAAGCTGCAGTTATTTTTGCTGAAGTTTCCAAACCTCGAGGTCCCTACTCCGTGATGAACTCTGTGACTATCTTTTCATGTCTTTTGCAGTGAGCTGAAGAATAAGATAGAGAAGGAGGACTCAAAACGAGAGCTGCTGGGCTCTCAGAGCAACTTGTCCGACTCGCTGTGTATCCGCTGCCTGCAGCCCTTCAAGTTCCTGGTCAACAGCAAACGCCAGTGTCTGGACTGTCGCATGTACACCTGCAAGTCCTGCAGCCGCTACAACAAGAAGGAGCACGGCTGGGTGTGCGACAACTGCCGCATGAACAGGTGAGCCTCCAGCACCAGAGAGCACTGCGTCAGCGTTAGCTCAGAGTTAGTTGGTGGTTATGGTAGTGTCTTTTATGGTGATGGTGAAATATTTATTTCGGTCAACAACAACAGATTATCATTTTACATAAAACTACTCAATCAAACAGTAACCGTTAAAGGAATAGGCTGAAGCCTTCTGGCTTATAATTATCCTATCCTTTACTCCCATAGGAATAATCAAATGGTAGGGTAGATGTTTATTATATTCTCTATATTCTGCACTTGTGTTGTTCAGGGTGCTCAAGATCGGGACTCTGGGTTGGTACCATGACAACGTGAGAAACCGTTTCAAGCGCTTTGGTAGCGCCAAAGTGATGAGGTCATTGTACAAGAGGCTGAACGGAGAAGGTGAGTTTGCCTGATGTTAAAGAATTCTGAGATAATGAGTCAACTGTGAGCTTTTTAGGGTTTTTAGGGTTTTATTGAGTTTACACGCTAACAGAAAACTTGTGTTGGTGCTTCAGGTGGGCGTGATGATGACACCCAGAGTATGCCGGATGTCCACAATCGTGAGTTTCTTAAATGTTTTACTATTAACAGATTTCAATTGGAAATTTTCTTCCTATTTACTGTGCTATTTAAATGTTACTGTCAAATGTTCCTGGTAACTATGGGCAAAGGTTCAAATTAATCATGTAAAGGTCCAAAGCTAAGACTCACTGAACAAAGCCAGGCTTCCAGGACTTAGCCAATCAAAGGAACGTCGGCTCAAAGGCTTAGAGTAGAGAGTAGAGTACTAGAAAGTACAATGACTACCAGAAAATTAGAGGTCATCCAGGTCTTTAAGACATTCCTGCAGTTTAACTACCGTACTTTCCGCACTATAAGGTGCACTTAAAATCGTTTATTTTCTCAAGAATCAACAGTGTGCCTTATAATCCGGTGCGCCTTATGTATGAATTCTGGTTGTGCTTACTGAACTGAACTCTAAAATCTGTCAAAAATGTTTTAGCACGACTTTGGTAAGCTGCGAAGCTGCAACGCTTGATGTATTGTCGGAGCATTATGGCTACAGTAGTCAGGAGCCTCGGAGGGTAATCTGGGTGTGTCATCTGCATAGCACTGAAAATATATGTCTATTCACATGTATAATGTGAACAGATTTGGTCCTAGTAAAGAACCTTGTGGAACTCCAATTAACCAAGTGGTATACATACAAATGTGTACACATTACTAATGATTTGCTTTTTTATAAAGCACTGTTCAAAATTAATTGTGGGATCAAATGGTTCCACAGGAGCATCATCTAAAACTAAAACTGGACAGAATAATGACAAAACACGTTGCATTTTCAGACGCATATAATGGCAATGAGGATGATCAAGGAGAATTCGAGGGTCAGCGCTACAAAGTGGTAATAAACATAAAAGTGATAAAGATGTGATGTTATGTCTGTTTTATGAAACAATCCACATTCAGGCCTAATGTGATGTGTTTTCAGATGAGGAAGAACAAACGTCTGCTGTCTGTTCATCCTATGGACTTTGACAATGAGGATTATCTGCCTCACTCACGGCGTCCGTCTGTGCAGGTAAGTCAAAGTTATGCAAAGCAAACATAAAAAAGAGATCTAAAACCGTGTGTGTAACTTTGGATTCAGCAGGATGATCGGTACTATAGGAATGACGTGGACTACGACCATTACAGCCACAGAGGAAACCGCAGGAAGAGCCTGGACCGATACGCCATGAGACCTGGTCAGTATACCAGCATACCGCTCTTCCAGCAATGTGGTGCAGGTCCCGAAATACACAACCAATTTCACATGTCCAACAAAATAAACTATTAAAACCACTGAGGTCTATATGGGGGTTACTGGGGCACACAGAGTCTGTCCACCATGATTTACCTTCCCACAGAAAACTTCTGGGAGTAACCATAAACAACATTCAGCTGTGAAAACTGTGGAAATGTGGGAATAAATGGAAATACTGTTTGTCCTGTAGCTGTTGTCACTGGGGCTCCACCTGGTGTCTGTTGGAGGTATCACAGCTTTTGTTTCACGGATTTATCACATCTAAACTTTTTTAAACTTAAAGCAGAGGCCTTCAAAACAAGCCTGTCATACTGGATAAGATAACTAATCAGAACTTTTACTTATTACCAGGTTTAGATAAAATTTCTACTTTGGATGTCCGACATGCTGCTTTTTATCTCCAACATGTACATTTACCTGAATGCTTTTACTTACCTGTCCATCTTTGTAGGTCTGCATCCACCTGAGTGTTTCTGTGTTTGTTATCAGATGACAATGGAGAGAATCGGATGGTCCGGACTCGCTCTCTGTCCAAGATCACCTCGTCGGTGGCTCGGCAGCAGTACGTTGACACGTCAGACGAGGAAGAGTACCAGAGGTACCCGCAGATGTACCAACAACCACCTCACCGCCGAAGGGGCAGTAGAACCTCCTCCCAGGAGAACCTGGGACAAGCCCCGCCGGTAAGGACAATCAACCAGTCCCTGGAAATTAAGTTTTGTTTGCATAAACATTGGATTTTCTTCTCTTGATTCTTGGAAAACCTGTTTTAATTCTATGTTTTGTCTTTTTTTCTTCTTCATGGTATTTTGTATAAACAAGTTCCAGTCCGTATAATCTTAGCCATAAAGAACCAGGAGATATTGTTAATGAAAACTGACATGGAGTCTTTCTGTCATACAAAATTGTCTCCTTGCTGTTCATGTTGATTTTACATTGCAGATAAATGAACTGAGCAAACGAATGTCAGCCATCGAGACTCTGCTGAGCCGCCTGGAGGAAAAGATTACGCCTGGTGTAAACGAGGTGAGGTGAGATGATGATGTGGGATAATGTGAGATCATGTCCTGAAACCAGTCAGTACAAACATCCTGTAACTTTGTTTTACAGCAGGCATCAAATCCATCAGCTCAGAATGAGGAGGAGAAACTGAGAAGGAAGCTTAGTGAGCTGGCGGGGAACCTGAGTGATAAGGGCCCGTCATCAGATGACGAGGCTGGGAAGAAGTCCTTCTCTGTGGGTAAAGGTTTGACCAGACTGAAGGGTGGCCCAGCGATCGCTCTGAACTCCCGGAAGGACAAAGAACTGAGCTCATCCAGTGATGAGATGCCCACTGAGGCTCAGAAGGTAGGAAGACCGATTCAGTCCACTGTTTACAGAATTCATTGAATTCCAACCCATAAATCCAGAGAATGGGAACCTGGAGGTTTCTCAGACCACCAATGGATCCGATGTTCAAATTTCTCGTGCTTCAGCTATAAAAACCTCACTTTTGGATCAGTGCACACTCATTTAATGACATATTTGTTTTTAACCTTGTTTTCAAAGAACAAAAAAGTCTAAAAGGTTTCTTAACTCTTTATTTTGTCTGATGTCTCATAAACATCCAGGTTCCCATGTGTGATACATTCAGTGTTTCTACAGCATGGCTTGGCTTCTCCCCCAAAAAGCTTTTTTACTCCATCTATAATGGGTCTGAATACCATGTTTCTTCTTCATTCTCATGTTTTTGTCCTCATAAAGAGCTCCACTCCTGAAAATACTGAATATTTCTCTAAACTTCTCATTGGTTTTCTCATTCCATCCGTGACAAAAAAAATCATGAGAAAGAGGTGTGGTTCCTGTCCTAGTAAACCCAGGTCTACAGACTAGACATCCATTGACCTCCTGATGGAGGAGAACTCTTTCTGATGCATCACGGACTAGTCCTCACTAACCTGCTGCCTCCTGCATTGACTAACAGCTGTCTGTTAGGTTACTGTTACTGTGAAGCTCAGCAGCTACCTGCCTGGACCACACGGACCCCTCACCTGTACAGGTGTTTACCTGAAAACTAAACCTCTGCTCAGTCATGTGACACCAAACAGGAGGAGAAATCTGTAAAAGCACTGAGTGTTGGGAAACCTCTTCGTCTGTCTCTGAATCATAGCTGGGGAATTAGCAGGATAGTTTTTAACACTGTGGTCAGGTCTGTCTGAAACACATGCCACCATTTTAGGAACAAAAGGTGTGCACCACATTTAAATGTAGACAGGTTTTTTTTATGGGCAGAGTCCTTTTTAATCGCAACATGACCTCCCAGAGACACAAGTCAGACACAAGACACGCTGTGGTGCTGTGGGGCATCCAGCCCGGTAGCTGCTGCAGGATGGGATGTTGTTTTCCAGCTGCTAACATCTGTCCCTCTACATGGCTTTCAGAGATCGACTGCCGCCGCCCTCTGTGACCTCACCACTGAGGTCCTGAGAACCATTAATGCCACAGAAAACGCTATGGTCGAGTACGGCCTCTCAGAGCCGATCGACAGGTCCCACTTAGTAGGCACTGACGTAAAGCAGGCCGATGATGCGTTCAGGGAACTTGAGGAAAATGTAAGCCTCCAACATGAACTGCACGCCTCATTGTCCCTGAAACCCAACCCTCCGCCTCGTCCGAAGCATGATGGAAATGTCTGGACTGGCTTTAACCCTCCCGGCTGCTGTGTGTCCGTCCATCAGCGACAGGGCTGGTGTCGGTCAAACACACTGGGTCCAGTCGCAGTCCAGTTTGAGTCCAGTTACAGCAGTTCTAGATTTAGGAAAAGGTTACATAATCATTTGAAACATGCCCCAGAACAGTTGGTAAAACTAGGTCTATGCTCATTATTGCCCAACAGCCTTAAAGTTATCAGTAAAAATGGCTGAGAAAGTATACAAAATAAGAGATGTTTTTCTAGTTTCATCATCATCAGGTCATCATGTCATGATGTAAAGATCCTCATGACTGAACTCTTTATCCTCTGATGAGACCGTTGAGACCAGGTCTTCTCCTGTTACCTGTTCAGTGATTGAGTCAGTCAGAGAACCAGTGTGTTTCACTGATACTCAGGCCTGTCTTCATCACCATCATCATCATTCTCAGTGGTCTGGAGGCGTGTCAGCTGACCCAGGGGTCTGTCCTGTTACCTGTCCAGGTGTACATCACGGCCGGTCAGTCCTATGAGCTGGAGTCGAAGCTGCGGCAGCTCGAGCAGAGCGCCAAGAATCAGTTTGGAGGGACAACGGACTCAGAACTGTCAGAGCTTGAGGACGTGGTGGCACTGACCGCCGCCAGAGTCCAGAGTGCTGAGAGCGAGGTGGGTCAATGGCTCTGGATGGACATGGTCATGTTTACGCAGTGTCTAGGAACAAAATGGCTGATACTGGAATAAACACAGATTTCTTACTTACAGGAAACTTTTCAACTCTTCCTGTTTTTAATAAGCAAACACAACAGTTTCCCTTTATGTTTGTTCCATCTGCAGGTTTCTGATATTGAGAGTAAAATCGCTGCTCTGAGCGCCGCCGGATCCAAGAAGAAGGTCAGTGTGTGAGGAAATGATGTCAAGGTTACATTAACGTGTTCTCACTCACAGGAACAAATAAAAAAGTTATTGGGTTTTAGCTGTTAGATGGTCGAGAAATGAGAGAATAAAGAAGATATAACCATTGTGCTTTCTCTGTTTGGCTTCTGAACATTTTAAAACCTTTGTGTGTTTGTGTTTTTGTTCCTGCCATCTTGGTTTTTTGTTTCCAGAGGTGACCATATTTGGACAAGAGGGTACAATGGTCCCTCGTTTATTGCGGGGGTTACGTTCCAAAAATAACCCACGATAGGTGAAATCCTCAAAGTAGCCAACTTTATTTTTTACAGTTATTATAGATGTTTTAAGGCTGTAAAACCCCTCCCTACATGCTTTATACACTTGTTTTAGACAGGCACGAACATTTTCACACTTTTCTCTCTTGTTTAAACATTCTTAAAGTTCAAACCTTCGTAGAAAAAAAAAGTCCAGTATTATAGAATGAAACCAATGACACCCGCAGGTGCCTTTGACGGTGCAAAACGTTTTGTTGACATTGTTGTATTCGTTGGGGAGAAAAGAAACATACATGTGACATGGCTGCAGGAGAAGCCGATGCACTGGAGCTGCATCAGCTCATCACGCCGCTCTGCATGAGCAGTACTGGGTCCTGAGTGGGAGTGTTGTTATTGTGGGTGATGTGTGCGGCTGGCAGCAGGAGAGCTACAGCCGAGTGTGTACAGCAATCATAGTGAAATAATAAAGTATGCTGAAAAGCATTAAAATATCGTTGGGTCTTCTGCTAGTGATCAAAGATTTATGTAAATTTGACAAGTTGAACGCATTCTGTACTGTACAGGAGACACGGCAGGAGATTAATTGACACTGGTCTACAGCCAATCAGGACGCAGAACACAATGTGCTGTTTTTTAAAAAAAAAAAACAGCATGCAAAATTGCACCCCCAAAAAATCGGCAAAACAGCAAGGCTGCGAAAAGTGAACCGCGATATAGCGAGGGACCACTGTGTGCTAAATTATGTGCTAATGCTGGCTAATTTGGTTATCAGTCCAAAAAGTAATCCCAGAATTTCACTCTGCAGAACTGGACCTCACCCTTCTTGGATGGTCTGTTAGTACAGTAACCTCACAGCAGCCATACTATTGGTCACATGAGGTCACCAAAATGCTCCAACAGCACAAACACAGTGCAGAGGTCTGGTTCAGGTAAAGCTGATTTGTGTGAGCTATAGCACATTGTCAACATGTTGGACATTTTAACATGGGAATCTATGAGGACTGAGTCACTGCTGGAGCCTCTAGTGGACGTCAGAGGAACTGCGGGTTTTGGTTTTCAGAGGTAGACGGTTGACTGGATGCCATGTTAGCTGCATGGAAACACTTTTTTTCTGACATCACTCAGGACTAAGTGAAAAACTTCCATGTTTGTTTGCAGGTTTCAGGAACTCAGAGGAAAAAGTCGACTCAGGATTTTCAGAGTAAGAAACAAACTCACGCTGCTTTCTGCACGTTTAAAGTGAAGAAGCTAAAACATGTTACAGTCACGTTCCAGACCAACAGATGGCATTAAATAGTTGTGATGCGTGTTCGTTAACAGTGAAGAACTGTGTTAATGATCATTTCTTGTTTCAGAAGCTAACGGCACTCAGTTGAAATCCAGCAACATGTTCTGACGCAGAAACACACCTTCAGAAGCTGCTGCTCGCTCCTCTTCCTCATGAAGCCTTCATCAGACTGAACACTTAAAGAGCAACTTTTATCTGTAACTGCTGCTGCTTTTGTGTTAGAAACATAACACACGATTACAGCTGGTTGATTTAGACAAAATATGAGAAAACATGAAAAAGTACATGAATAAAGTACTAAATGAATATTCAAATGTAGAACCATTACAATATTTCTTTGAAGCTCAGAGGCAGCTGGACAGAATTACATGGAAATGAAGTAACATGAAAATGTTTAAAAATGTATAAATCCAAAATATTTCATTTTAACACTGACAAGGTTTTGGCCTGTCTCAGCAATGCAAAGCCCCCAGCATCCAACATCAGCATGGAGGAGAGGAAGGCACTCACATCACTTAGTAATGTCAACAACATTATCATCCTTCCGGCAGACAACGGCAGGTGCACAGTATTGATAAACCAGAAAGACTATCATGAGAAAATTTTGTCACTGCTCAGTGACGAAAATACATATGAGCCCCTGAAACAAGACCCAGGAAGTGGCTACAGGAAGAGGGTGAAAGACTCTCTGAAGCAGTTAGAACAAAACAATGCTATTGACCTGACCTCATACCACAGGCTATACCCAGGGGAATCTACACCAAGTCTATATGGTTTACCAAAGATACTTAAAAAAGGTGCACCTTTAAGACCGATTGTCTGTATAATCAACTCGGTCACCTATAACAACCCAAAGTTTCTGGCTTCGATCCTCAACCCGAAGGTAGGCAGCTCTGAACACCACATCCAGAACAACTTGGATTTTGTTGAGAAGGTGAGAAATGTCATTATGGAGGCAGATGAAACCATGGTCTCGTACGATGTTACATCTCTTTTCACTTGGATCCCAGTCACGGAAGCGTTGGAGGTAGTCCGTAAGAGATTACAAGATGACACCAACCTCAGCAACAGGACCACTCTCAGCATCGACCAAGTGTGTTTGAACTGTGTGTTCCACCTATTTCACATACAAGGGTCAGTACTAGAGGCAGAAACATGGGTGTGCCCTGTGTTTCCCAGTTTCACCCACTGTGGCCAATTTGTACATGGAAGAACTGGAAAAGAAGGCTTTTCTATCCTACCCTGGAACACCACCAAGTCATTGGTTCAGGTATGTTGATGACACCTGGGTGAAAATCAAATCTCAGGATGTACACCATTCATGGATCATTAACTCGATGGACCAACACATCAAATTCACCAGGGAGGATATGAAAAGTGGCAGGTTAGCTTTCTTAGACTGTGAGATTTCCATCAGTAATAGGGGACATCTAAAAGTTGATGTGTACCGTAAACGCATACGGATCAGTATTTAAGGTTTGACTCTCATCATCCATCTGAGCATAAACTGGGTGTCATCAGGACACTACAACATAGAGCGAACACCATCCCCACAGAAACAGCGGCCAGGGAAGCAGAAGAACATCACAGCAAGAAGTTCCTGAAAAAATATGGTTATCCCAGCTGGACTTTTATCAAAGCTGGGAAGGCGCCTAAAGAAAGCTCTAGCTGATCCAGGAGAGAAGGACAACCACTGCCTAGGCGAAAACTCGTAGTGATCCTGTATGTGTCAGGAGTATTGGAGCAGTTGAGATGCATTTTTTCGAAACACCATGTCTCTGTGGCTTTTAAACGCCAAAACACGCTGCGTCAAAAATTGGTCCACCCCAAGGTTGGGTCCCCCGACACAAACAGAGTAACATAGTGTACACTGTTAAGTGCCAGGAGGATTGGAAGGATTTATAAATCGGGGAAACCAAACAACCTTTGGCGAAGCACATGGCACAACACAGAAGAGCCACCTCGTCAGGCCAGGACTCTGCAGTCTATTTACACCTACAGGCCAGTGGAGAGTCTTTCAATGATGAGGATGTACACATCCTGGACAGGGAGGAACGCTAGTTTGAGCACGGAGTCAAGGAGGCCATTTACGTGAAAAGGGAAAGACCATCTCTGAATCGAGGAGGGGGCCTAAGGGTACATCCGTCACCATCTTACAGTGCTGATTGCAGCCATTCCCCAACTCTCTGTGAATGGTACTCATGGCCATTGATCAGTGGGTTTTGATCAGTGATTGTTGATCAATGGTCATTAGAATTTGCATAATTATGATGAAGGAACTGACCTCCCAGACCAGTGTTCATTTAGTGGGCTGGTTTCAGTCATTATACAAATGTAATGTTTATAAGATTGGGGAAACCTGCAGTCAGCTGAGACTGAAGAAGTTAATTGGATGATGAAACGTTTCTCCCACTGAAAACGCTATGCCCAGATAAACAGAATCAACTTTTGGTGACTGACAGATGACAGATATAAAAACGTTATTTTAAAATAAAATCTATTAACTTTAAAAACATTTCTAAACTTAATCTTCTCTGATGCACTTTTATTGGCTCAGACAGACAATTCACTTTTTACATTTGTGTTTAATTCTGGCACCACTGAGCTTCTATAGTCTTTGGTCAGCTGTTTATTGAACTTCTGTTTGTATCACTGCTGATACGATCAATAAAGTTTAAAATCAAACCCTGTTCTTATGTGATCCATGTATTGATTGTCTGGATGAATGGTACTGATCATAAGAACTGATCACATTTAGAGTTTAACATATTTAGTTTCTTTGATTATTGATAATATTTGATCTGCATTTGTCTTTATGATCGATAAAACATCAAATCAATTCAGATTTTTTAACTTATTTTATGTATTCATGAGAAAATTACAGAATTCTTTATCATCAGTGTATTCAACCTTCAGATTAGTGAAGCAGTTGTTGGGATTTAGAGATTCTTTTATTGCTGCCATATACTCTGCCTTATGATAAATGCGTTAAGAACATGTTTTACAGTATTATTTTATCAGTAATATTTCTTACAGGGTTCATATTGCATTGAATGTTTGTCATCACATTGACCTTTCTATTTACAGGTGTAGTTATGATCATTTTATACACATTGTATATCTGTGCTTGTTTAGATTTGATGTTCTATCCAAGAGGGTTTTAAGCTTCACTGGTGAGAGTGTCCAGGTGATACATGTTGAGGGAAGATGAGAACATAGCAGGTTAATTGCATGCATGCTTACAATACACATAAATCTAGTAGCAGGCCTGAGCGAAGGCCCAAGTGTCTTCTGCTTCTTATTTGAGACCTGCGCCAATTCAGTCTACTTAGAGATTGAGGACGAGGGTCCATTATTAGCCCTTAGAGGCCCTGAAGCTTGAAGTTATTACCTTAAAAGGAAGGTGTTATCAAAAAGAGAAGTTATATGTCTGTTTATAGTTATTAAGATGTACAAGATGTACCCTTGTCTGTAAACAATGACTGTACACAATGTATTTTTGATCTGTATTGACGTGTATGTGGGGGTGTGATCCTCTATGCTATAAAACCAGAACCCAGTGTATTTTTATCAGAGCAAATAAGCCATATGCTGATGGTTGTTCTCCGTTGTCAATAAACTCATCGTTTGATTGCACTTTTCTGGAGCCTCCGTCGTTTGTTGTCTGATCTGCAGTTGATCGATCTCGCTTCATTTGGTGGAGGATGCAGGGCAACTAAAGATCAGCAGAAAGAAGTACAGGTGTTTGTTGTCGGCGGAGGTCGAGGCCAGATCAGGTGATCGAACAGCAGACGTCACGGTGATTGCTTGACTATTGGGCCCACGAAAAGGTAAGGCACAAACCTCTTAAACTGAAATTGTGCTGTATTGGATTATAATTCTAAAACAGGTAGTCAAGTGGTCATCCGTTGATCTCTGTTTTGAGTTTTGTTTGAAACGAAAATCTTTGTTTGCAACGAAAAGTGAAACTTAAGAGTAGTGTTGCATTCACTGTCAGCTCGGAAAAAGCAGTACTGAGCTAAAAGTAACTAGAGATGTTGTTTTAAGGAAATAGAGAGGAAAGAGACTGATTTGTGATTAAGGAATAAAGGGATTATAAGTGTCAAGTTCAGGGGTGGAGACCCCCTCCCTATTGGAGACGTCCATTAGGGTCCGTCGGCGTGCGGGACTCCAGACTGACCATCTGCCACAGACTTGGGACCTTGGTTTTAAAATTGGTTATGATCAGAGGATCATTTTGAGAGACACTTAATTGTGAGAAAAAGAAAATAAATACCGGACGCGAAGGTCCGAGGTGTTGATATATGATTTAAGAGAGAATAAATACCGGACGCGAAGGGTCCGAGGTGTTGATATGTGATTTAAGAGAATTCAAGTTAGCCGCGAGCCGATCAGTAAAACAAATGTGGCCGAAGGTTGGATCTGATATGAGGCGAACAGAAGACCGGTCTAAAAAGATTAGAAAAGGTACGCACAAACCTGTTCAATAAGCAAATTTGTGCAAATTGGCTGAATTCTAAATTATCTGTTCGCTGAGTAGATGATCTTAACTATTGGCGCAGTAGTGGTAAAACTGAATTCTTGAGAATAAAGTAAAACGTTGAAGTAATGAATGAGTAACGTTGAAGTAATGAGAAGCTTTGAAGCAAGGATAATGAAACTTTGAGAAACAGACAGTACTGAGTTAAAAGGTTATATGGTATTTCATGGTAAAAGAGAAAAAGAGACCAATGCATGTTTAAGAATAAAGAAGAATATAAGAGTTATTGGTCAGCTTATGGTTTAATAAGTGTCAAACTCCAGTACCTCTTTGAGACTTCAAAGAGGAGCTCCGGCGTGGGCATACGTCAGGTGGTGTTGCCGAGAGTTGTGGGCTCGGTGAATAGCTAATGATCAAGAGGATCATTTTGGGAGACGCTTATTTGTAAGTAAAAGGATTAAGTTCGAACGAGGAGGTCCGACAGAAACACCTGGTGTTGTCAGGATGTTTAAGCGACATAGAAGTTCAGAAAATCGAGTCAGAAATGGTTTTGTGGCTCTTGGTAAACTGATTTTGAAGGAAAATCAGTGTTTATTGTGCTGAAGTAACAGATCTGGTGGTCTGAGGAAAAGAAATAAATCGGTGAATGGTTGATATACTCACATGAATTTTGGTGAATCCGCTGAGGTCCAGAAAATAATCAATGCGGACTGTGTTGGTTCGAACGTTGATAAATGATCCAGGAAGAATTGCCCTGGGTCTGTGTCTGTGTGTGTGTGTGTTGTTCAGTGACAACATGCGCAGTTTAAATTGGGCGCTGTTCCTTCCTCTTTTTGGTTTCAAAACACAAAGGCTGTTGGATTAAGAATTACTGTGTGAAGAACGGCTTCACTTTTGATTAGGGAAATAATATGCTTACTTTTGGGTCTATGAAGATCTTGGAACATTCCGGGGGAGATGCCGGGGCAAAAAGAGTGAGCTCGGACGAAGGAGCCCGAGAAAAGAACACCGTGAGTTGAACAAGGTGTTTAACTGACTCAGGATTTCAGAGAATCGAGTCAGGTGTGATTTTGAGTTCTAATGGTAAGTTGATTTTAAAGGAAAATCAATGTTTACCATGTTGAAGTAATTCTGAAAATATTACTAGGTGAAGAATAAGTTGCGTACATGGGGATACACAATTGTGTTGAGATTGATGGATCGGCTGCAGTCCATCTGATAAGTGAATGCTGGGTAAACTGAGACAAGAAACTGTTTTTAAATCTTCACTGGCTGCAGTGATGTACATGTGCTGAAGATTACTGGACCCGGCGAGGTCCGTATGATGAAGTTCTTGGGGAGATAAATGACAGAAACAGTTTCTGAATTTTGAGGAGAATTCTGAAGCACTGAGGTTGAATTTTCTCTGTGCTTGGTGTGCTGTGTGGACTTATATCAGAGTTATAAGTCCAAAGGTTATGACCTGGAGGTCATTCATGGTGTTTAAAGAAGAACAGGAATTAGAAAAGGATATTTAATGTCATATTTTGTGTAAATTCAGGAAAACTCACCACATGTGTTCACCTTTTTTCATTTAAAGGGACACAGACATTAACACACACACACACACTACTTGGGTGTGAGTTACTTCCTCTTTTAATTTTAAACTGCGACACGTGTTCATTGAACTAGAATTTCAGCAGTGGATGAGACAGGATTTAGATTAGGGCTAGTTAAAGATAAAGATGACTTTTATTAGTCCCACAGGTGGGAAATTTGTTTTGTTACAGCAAAAGTGCAAAGTTATGCAGCAGAAATTAGAAAACACTGGAATGCAATAAAATAAAGTAGAATAGAATAGTATATACAATAGAATGAAACAGAATACCAATACTATATACAGCTGAGTAAGAAAATACAAAATACAACTTTGTCAAAGAAAGAAGTGCACATATAGCAGTCTTAGTCTTAGTATGAGGGTTCTGGTAAAGTACTAGTTCTGGTAAAGTAAAAGATTATGCTCAAAGTTTTATGCCCTGGAGGCCAAGAGTCGTGTGTAGAGAAGAACATGACTTGGAAACGGACATTTAAGGTCACATTTTGTCTAAGATGGGGAGAATTGTCCCATATGTGTTTATTTCTCTTCTTTTTTAAGAGGACAGACGCACTGAGTGTTGTCTACTTCCTCTTTCTGATTCTAAGCAAGCATGTTTGATAAAATACTCTTAGGAAAGCGTATTTTGAGTGCTTCTAAGTGTGTGAATGTTGTGAGTACTTGATTTGAATGATTCTGTGTGATTTGTACAAAATAATAAATAAGTAATAATAACACATAGGAGAGTGAGTGGAAAAGTGGAAGTCTGAGAGAAAAGTGTGTGCGTAGGCAAACTTCAGAGTGTGTGTGCGTCAAACAGGAAGTCTGATTATAGCTGGGGAGAGACGTTGCAGCATGAAAACAGAGGAATTAGAGACTGAATGTCTTAAGAAAAAGTAATAAAATTATATTAATTACATGTTTTAGAAAAGAGAAAGACCGAGAAAATAAATACATGAACTAACAATTACATTAATGAATAGAAAACGCACGTACACAAATTGCTACAGGAGAAATTATTGTTGGAAATAATCAGAAGTGGGATAGTTTAATACACCCAGGCAATGAAGGAAGCAGCTTACACTCCTTTAATTTCCAGAGTCAGTGTGTCCCCCTCCTCATAGCACTCATGCCCACTTGGCCCCCGTATCAGGCGAGTATGGAAGGCTGGACAGCCCATGACGGGTAAGATCCCACCTCGAAACCCTGGGACAACCTAAGGCAGGCGCAGTCACGATTGCTCGAAAGTCCCTGTGAGCCTGGACTCACTGGTGGAGACGGGGCTTCAAGGGTAAAGCCGCTGGGCTGAGGCAGAGGGGGAAATGTCATTAACAATGACCAGTGATGAGCCAAAGAGGGGAGACACTCCCTGTCTTTTAGGGTGAATTGTTCCCTGAACCTGAAAAGCAAGCTCTAACTTCTGGCTGAGGACAAGGAATGCTGTTATTTAAGGCGGGAAATCAAAATTGAGGTCAGCAAATTTGGGAGAGAGAAAACTGGCTGTTTAAGTGGAGAATTGTGAAGGAGTCTGAAAAAACCACAAAAAGAAACATACACACAAATAGAAAATGCATTAACCTTAGAATACAAAAGAGTTCATGAAGATCAGATAGCAGGTTTAGCATAGGAGTCTGTTTATCATCTTGTCCAACTCGCTTAGTGTGTAGTAGTTTTCAGAAGAGAAAATTTAGAATTTAGTGATGATGGTGTGCAAGTTGTGTGGCGTTTAACGAGATTTTCTGTGTATTGAGCAGGTGAGATGATGTTAGTTGACCTGAGAGTGTCAGGACCTTGAAGAACTTGTGGCAAAATGTTCTGTGTTTAAGATTGTTGAGGTTGTTGTTGTAGTGATGGGTTACTTCTATCGGTTAGATTTGTGTTGTTTTCTTATTTTAATAGAGGGAGTTTTATCAAACATGCACATGTCTAAGGGGGTCCATCATTTTGGTAACAGTGCACTTAGAAAACCCTGTCAGGTGATTTTGTTTTGTGTTTTGATGAGCTAATAATCAGCTCTCTTTTTCTCATTTTTGTTCTAAGCAGGCCTGCGAAAGAGTGAACAACAGCGCTGAAAATTCTCGGGAGAACAAATATAAGGTGACCTTCTCCAGATTACAATGGGCAGAGGAGAAGGCTAAGTCTCTGTCTAAAAGATTGCCGCGAGCCAATCCAGTCCAAAAGCAGAAAGAACTATTTTCCTAAAAACAAAATAAAACACATGAATGAGCTCATGTTGCTGAGAGTGAAGACTCTGATTATTGGCGAGATAGTCTCCACTGTCAGCAATACCTGATGTTAATGCATGTGAGTGAATGTGTGTAAATGGATGGTGACTGGATGGACGAGGCAGACCATAGGTTGGACCGACTGGACACTGACATAAAGACTGGACTAAGGTTGGACACATGACTGATAACTGTTCTAAGTTTTCTTTTTATAACACAGGTTGGATCATAAGTGGGGAAAAAACTGAGTATGAAATGTGAAGTTCTGGTTAACATACAGGTTTTTGTTTCTAGGAAGTTCCAAGGATGCAGGCTGTGGATGGAGCCAAGAAAAGATTTGACATGATGATTAATTTGATTTCATTCCTTAAACACAGGTTTGAAGGGCCGGAGCATGTATACCTAATATGATATGATTAACCTTTTTCTTTTAATTTCCTAAGCTCGAGTGAAGGATTTTGAGTTTGTAACACATCAGATGTGTCACAAAAGGGGGAGTTACAGGATTTAAGGTTTAATTTGAAATGGGTTTCAGGAGTACTCGATGACGTTTGGGGTTTTTGATAATTTAGATATGGTAAAATTGAGGCAGAAATTGTTTTGTGGTTCTTTTTGATCTGTTTTTATGCTTAGATGGTGATGGTTTATATCTTACCCTGGGTGTGTTTAACAAGGCTAACAGTGTTGCTCACACACATGAAGGGCATGGAGATTAAGTAAAGTTAATATAAAGGACAGAGCCCAGAACATGATATGGTGAAACAACTTTGAATGATTAAAGGAACCTTAGATGAACACAGTAGATTAGTGAGGTGTAGCAGAGAGAGGCTTTTTGTTTTTTGTCCTTTACAGGAGAAGATTTCAGGACCACAGCGACCACAGGGGTGGCAAGAATCCTGGAAGCCTGAGATCGAACGGAACCAACCAGAGAAAGGAGAGAAACAGAGCACAAAGACACCTAGTTGTTTATATTACAAAGAAGATCAAAAGCTTGTTAGACATAGGTTATAATGGAAGGATAAAAGGGATGAGAGGAACTTTACATAAGATAAAAATCCTGCAACAATTCGTAAATTGCCCAAACACAGTGTTCAGACCGGATATGCGCTACCCGTTAAAGGGGGCGAAGAAATCAGGCCGAAGTTTGAAAGATGAAACAGGGTAACTCTATAGAGGATGTTTCCAAAGGTTGAGAAAATAATCTAGGACCTTTTACCAGGAGAAAGTTAATTGTATCTTTTACACTTTACAGTGTGCACTGAGGAAAGTCAGGAATAGTTTAAATTAGGATTGAAAAAATTAAACTAGGTGAAAAGGGGGTGTAGCAAGTAGATTTAGGGCAGCTCACAGCCTGGCGTAAACGCAAGGTGCTGTCACACAGCTCAAGTTATTTGTTTGATTTATTTTTATGACAAAATAATAAGGAAACATTGAAAACATACAACCCATTGAGGAGACAGATAGGGTTGGGGAATTGAAAGGTTTTGTTTGTTTAGCATAATTTCTTTTGCTATATTTTAGCTTTAACAGGGAACATGCCTCTCTGGAGCTTCTCTCCTGATGCTACCCTGCCAAAGACCCTTATCCATAGAGACTATGTCAGCTCCCAAACAGACAGCAACAAACCAAATGTAGCAATAAACAACTTAAACATCAATAGTAACAAAGCAAGAACAATAGAGAATCCACATCTGAACCAAAGAATAAACCAGTGAAATGTGGATTATTAAATATTAGGTCTCTCTCTTCAAAGCCTCTGTTAGCTCACGCCAAGCGGTCGCAGCAGATGGCTGCCCGTACCTGAGCCTGGTTCTGCTGGAGGTTTCTTCCTGTTAAAAGGGAGTTTTTCCTTCCCACTGTTGCCAAAGTGCTTGCTCAATAGGGGGTCACATGATTGTTGGGTTTTTCTCTGTATCTATGAAGCGCCTTGAGGCAACTTTTGTTGTGATTTGGCGCTATATAAATAAAATTCAATTGGATTGTATTGAAGTAAACTTAAATGTTATAAATTAGGAATTAGTTAATTTCTCAAGTGAGAAATGAAAAAGGGGGACTGGTGTTAGGAATAAAAGAAATATTTTTAATGTGTATCTGCTCATTATCTTGTTTTATGTACTTTAATAATGAAGGCTTGTAGAGCAAGGCCACCTTTGACTCACAAACAAGAGCTCAGCCGGACTGAAAAACAGGAAGTTTTAGTGCACAAGGCATATTAATAGATATAGACACAAAAAAGAGGAACTCCCCATACAAACAATGTTCAAGACTGTGTGACGTGTAAAGTACCGAAATAACACCATATAAGTCACAGCTGATGATTCTAATGTTAGAGAGCTCTTGCAACTGGTGTCTGAGCTGTGCAGAGGTCTCTCACCCCCGGAAGATGATTGAATAAAGAAAGACAGGTACTTATGTGTGTCAGCATAAGGTTGAGTCCAACAGAAGCAAGGCACCCTACATGCGCACAGCATGCAGCAGGGGTTGCCAAAATAATATAGAAAACAGCACATGTAGTGAGAGAATACTCACTAAAAGTTCTGACTACACATAGTGTGGTGGCATATGTGAACTCGCAGGCGTTCACTATGACATCATTAGCACAACAGAGACTGAGTCTACAAACAAGGAACTGAATTTGAGCCCACGAGGAACTCCAGCAGTGGAAGGAGCCACGCTGGATGGGTCCTTATGAGGTCATTGCCAGAACAACTACAGCAGTTCAACTAAAAGGGAAAGGCGATACCTGGTATCATTGGTCGCAGTGTGCGCCAGCACATGAGAGTTTGGTAGAGGAAAACTCCTCTACACCCAACACAGGTGGTAACGAGCAGAGGCAAAATAAACCCTCTCACCTGTGGAACGGGCCAACCAGTAGTCTACCTGGAAGGCCGAAGAAAGAAGAGCAGCAGCTTAGAAGGTCGCCACGCCAGCAGAAAGGAGCGGTGACAAGTTGAGGACTCCACAAAAGCAGGGGAGTTTCATTCCAGGATATAAAGTTTATATAACATGATGCAAACACACGAATCAGAGACACGTAATGAGAAGAAACTGATTAAAATGTTCCTTACAACTACATGTCTATTTTATGCAATGATATTAATGATGGCTGTGTTGTTTATTGTTTATATTTTGCAGGGCACTCCGGACCACTTGTCTGAACACGGAGGCCAGTCCAGCCCAGCACTTCCTGAGACTGTAGTTGCTAAAACAGGATCGGTAAAAAGCGAGGTGTCAGGTAAAGGTGATGAGTGTCTCAGCATGAATAATGGCATAGAGTTGAATTATGTTAAAGGGTCTACCAGCTCATTCACATTTGATTTGTGTGACGTTACTAGGTTTACTATCCTGCGCAAATTTGCGTAACTTCCCTAAACCCAATACCCCCTAGAATTACTGGCTTTTTTATTTTCTGGTGCAAGTCCCGAGGTGTTAAGCACCCCTGCTGAGATTTTCACAGGTCGTCAGCTTGTTTCTCCTACAGCTTTTGTTGTGCAAACCACCCATTGTCCTTGAGGCCTGGCACATTTGCATTTGCTCACTCAGAGTTGCTCAGATCCAAGGCAGGCCAAACCTCTGTGTTACAACTTTCAGAAATGCCTGATAGAAATGCTTCAACTTACTCATGAGATTTTGACCACATTTTTTGCGGAAGTCACAACTATACTGAATGCACGACCATTGTTGCCAGCTGCAAGAAATGCAAAAGTTTGAAAGACTTTGAAATAAAACCGACTTGTGTACCCATATATTGTGAATGTCTGTCTTTTGTATGTAGGTTGTAACACAGAGGTTTGGCCTGCCTTGGATCTAAGTAAACAAATGCCAATGTTGCACAAACACACACACACACACACACACACACACACACACACACACACACACACACACACACACACACACACAGCAAATCTGCATTTATTTGTCCCACAAGTGGAAAATCTGCATTGTCATTGCAAAAAAGTGGACAGAGCAAGGTATAGAAAGTGCACTATACAAACATTTTATATATATATATACATATTTTATATATATACATATTTTATATATATACACACATATATATATATATATATATATATATATATACATACATAGTTATACACACACACACATCTATATCATACACACACACACATATATATATATATGTATGTATATATATATATATATATATATATATATATATATATGTGTGTGTGTATATGATATAGATGTGTCTGTGTGTATAACTAGACTTTATGCATATTATATAAGGTGTGGCTATATAAATATATAAATATATGTACAACTCTGTGTATATATGTTTATGGACAGGCATGCAGGCAGGTAAGGAAGGAAAGTAGCCTTGCAGGGAAGGAAAAACTTGAATCTCTCATGGTTAGGGGTTGGGGGAGGGTGTGTTTGCACAACAAAAGCAGGAGAACAATGGAGCTGACGACCTGTGAAAATCTCAGCGGGGTGCCAAGAGGTGTTAAGGTTGGGGGGAATTTACGCAAATCTGCGCAGGCCAGTAAATCTAGTAGTAGGGACTTGCACCAGGGAAAAAAGGCTCAGTAATTAGTGTACAGGAGCTAGTAGTGGCTGGAGAGCGTATGATGGACAGGTCTGCAATGACCCCATGATATGCTTAGGGCAAATTTAGTTGATGCAAAGTCTTTTTTTTTTTTTTTTTTTTAAACCTGTCCCGTTTGGTTCTTTTGCCATCAGAATTATTGTCTAAAGGCGAAGAAAGATGCCCAACTGATTTACTTTACCAAATGGACCATCCCAGCCTTGCCGTAATGGTCCATTTGATTCACCTTTTATTGTTTATTTTATTTTCACTTGCTGAATACGGGACAGACTTGACTGGGGGAAGGAAAGGGGAGAAAGAAAGAGGGAAAGAAAAACAGCGGGGAAGAGGGACGGGGTTGATGCAAAGTCTAAGCCGCTCGCAGAAAGCTTAATCACCATTCTGACTGATCAGATGGTAACTTCGAGAACAGTAGCTCAAAAGGAACAGGAACCAAAAGGGAGATTACTTCTGACAACAGATTACTCTAGACTGAAGCCGCAGGATTTGATTGAGCGTGCCACCGGTTTCAAGGACAGTAACCTCTGGCTTGATTGGGTGGCTCAAAATGCTAGAGAACAACATGTATCTGACTGTGTTGCCTGTGCGTCAGCTAGGCCACGGTTGTTCACAGAGCCCGCACCGTTGCATTTAGAAGATAAGTGGGGCTATGATTGTATGTTATAGTTAACTAGAAGTGCAGTGACTACTGGCAACTGTACTTTGTTGTCCAGGCTTTTCCCTCCTGTTTCAAAGCAGACGACAGTGGGACCATTTATGCCAAAACGAGATTCAAGTTCACGGTAATTGGAACATGGGCAAGAAGTGGGCTCTATTATTACTGTGGGGAAAATACTCTGTTAGTTCGTGTTCCTATGGGAAGCGTAGGGACATGTGCGATGGTGCGATTGGGAGCTCCGCTCATGCTTATTGGGAACCAGGTAAAGGCTATTCAATTCAATTCAATTCAATTCAATTCTATTTTATTTATATAGTGCCAAATCACAACAAAAGTCGCCTCAAGGTGCTTTATATTGTACAGTAGATAGCACAATAATAAATACAGAGAAAAACCCAACAATCATATGACCCCTATGAGCAAGCACTTTGGCGACAGTGGGAAGGAAAAACTCCTTTAACAGGAAGAAACCTCCGGCAGAACCAGGCTCAGGGAGGGCGGGGCCATCTGCTGAGACCGGTTGGGGTGAAAGAAGAAAACAGGATAAAGACATGCTGTGGAAGAGAGACAGAGATTAATAACAGATATGATTCGATGCAGAGAGGTCTATTAACACATAGTGAGTGAGAAAGGTGACTGGAAGGAAAAACTCAATGCATCATGGGAATCCCGGCAGCCTCACGTCTATTGCAGCATAACTAAGGGAGGATTCAGGGTCACCTGGTCCAGCCCTAACTATATGCTTTAGCAAAAGGAAAGTTTTAAGCCTAATCTTGAAAGTAGAGATAGTGTCTGTCTCCCGAATCCAAACTGGAAGCTGGTTCCACAGAAGAGGGCCTGAAAACTGAAGGCTCTCCTCCCATTCTGCTTTTAAATACTCTAGGAACAACAAGTAAGCCTGCAGAGCGAGAGCGAAGTGCTCTAATGGGGTGATATGGTACTACAAGGTCATTAAGATAAGATGGGGCCTGATTATTTAAGACCTTGTATGTGAGGAGCAGGATTTTGAATTCAATTCTGGATTTAACAGGAAGCCAATGAAGGAAGCCAAAACAGGAGAAATATGCTCTCTTTCTAGTCCCTGTCAGTACCCTTGCTGCAGCATTTTGGATCAGCTGAAGGCTTTTCAGTGAGTTTTAGGACATCCTGATAATAAAGAATTACAGTAGTCCAGCCTGGAAGTAATAAATGCATGAACTAGTTTTTCAGCATCACTCTGAGACAGGATATTTCTAATTTTAGAGATGTTGCGCAAATGGAAGAAAGCAGTCTTACATATTTGTTTAATATGTGCATTAAAGGACATGTCCTGGTCAAAATGACTCAAGGTTCCTCACAGCATTACTGGAGGCCAAGGTAATGCCATCCAGAGTAAGAATCTGCTTAGATACCATATTTCTAAGATTTTCAGGGCCGAGTACAATAACCTCAGTTTTATCTGAATTAAGAAGCAGAAAGTTAGCGGCCATCCAGGTCTTTATGTCTTTAAGACATTCCTGCAGTTTAACTAATTGGTGTGTGTTACCTGGCTTCATGGATAGATAGAGCTGCGTGTCATCTGCATAGCAGTGAAAATTTATGCTATGTCTTCTAATGATGCTGCCTAGGGGAAGCATGTACAATGTAAATAGAATTTACAACACAACACACGTACTTTAGCTGCAAGACGTAAGAGACATATTTTGGCAAAAACAGGGACCCAGGGTACACATGCATATGACCCTAGGTTAAACTCTCCGACCTGGATAGACTCCATAGGAGTGCCCAGGGGAGTTCCAGATGAGTATAGACTGATAAATCCGGTAGCTGCAGGATTTGAAAGTATATTTCTTTGGGTAACACCTAACAAGAAAGTTGATCGCATTAACTATGTTCATTACAACCTGCTGAGACTCTCTAACCTAACCAGGGACGCCATGATGGGGTTCGCAGAACAATTGGGTCCGAGTTTGCTGATGGGAAATCGAATGGCCCTTGACATCAGAGAAGGGAGGCGTGTGCGCCATGTTCGGAGACATGTGCTGCACCTTTATTCCCAATAATACTGCCCCAGATGGCTCAGTAACCCGAGCTCTGGAGGGCCTGAAAACTTTGTCTAAAACTATGCATGAGCACTCAGGTATCGAAAACCCGCTGGCGTCCTGGATGACATCTGTGTTTGGACAATGGAAAGGTGTGGCTATGTCAGTGATGTTTTCTTTGACTGTACTTTTGGGAATACTGGTCATCGCTAGTTGTTGTATCATTCCTTGTGTCAGAGGATTGTTGGTAAAAGTAATGTTGAGGGTTGTGAACCCTGGCTGGGTTGAGGTCATCTACCAGATGAACTTAGAACCCATAGAGTGGGGCAGGGAGTGATACAACATGAGGTGTGGTGACATTCCTTGATGGAATGTCAAAAGAGGGAATGTTGGGATTTAGAGATTCTTTTATTGCTACCATATAATCTGCCTTATGATAAATGCATTAAGAACATGTTTTACAGCATTATTTTATCAGTAATATTTCTTACAGGGTTCATATTGCATTGAATATGTTTGTCATCACATTCATTCTATTCACAGGTAGAGTTCATTTTATACACATTGCATATCTATGCTTGTTTAGAGTTGATGTTCCATCCAAGAGGGTTTTAAGCTTCACTGGTGAGAGTGTCCAGGTGATACATGTTGAGGGAAGATGAGAACTTAGCAGGTTAATTGCATGCATGCTTACAATACACAAATTAATCTAGTAGCAGGCCTGAGCGAAGGCCCCAGTGTCTTCTGCTTCTTTTTGAGACCTGCGCCAATTCTGTCTACTTAGAGATTGATGACGAGGGTCAATTATTAGAGACCCCTTAGAGACCCTGAAGCTTGAAGTTTATTACCTTAAAAGGCAGGTGTTATAGAAAAGAGAAGTTACATGTCTGTTTATAGTTATTAGAGATGTACAAGATGTACCCTTGTCTGTAAACAATGACTGTACATAATGTATTTTTGACCTGTATTGACGTGTATGTGTGGGCGTTAATTTTCTATGCTGTAAAACCAGCATTCAATGTATTTTTGTCAGAGGAAGCCATATGCTGATGGTTCCTCTTGTCACGGTCTGGCATGGCGGACCGTGGGGATATGGGGAATGAGGAGGACACAGTCGCGGTGCTCTGTGTATAAACAGTGCGTTTATTTACAGTGAAAGGAATAATGACAATAAATCCCCTGTGATTTCCCCTGACTCCCGTGTCGTGTCTCAGTGCTCTCCGCTCCCGTGTCTCAGCACTCCGCGTGCTGGCTGCTGTCTGGCGCGCCACACTTCTCCTGGGGACACAAATAGAGGCAGCCGTCAGGACACATACAACCGCGGGCATACACACACACACTAACTAAACTGGAAAACTAACGTGGAGTCTAACGCAATGATCCCGCGCCGGTGGGAGCTCCAAGACTCTCCTAAGTAGCTCCCCCGACGAGCCCTGATCAGCAGCAGGTGTGTGGCTTCGGGTGTGGCCAGGCCGCCAGCAGGGCCACACCCACCAGGTCTGCAGGTGCCATACATACATACACACACACACAGTAGTGGCAGCAACACCAAAAATACATATGTTATATTATTTGTATAGTATAAGGCCATAGCTGGTCAGAGATCCTGGGTCACTCAGACCCAGGACCCTGACACCTCTCCTGTGTTAATAAACTCATCGTTTGATTGCACTTGTCTGGTGCCTCCGTCGTTTGTTGTTCTGATCTCCAATTGATTGATCTCGCACGATAGCTCCCATGGGAAGACAGCATGAGAACAGGAAACAAAAAAAAAACTCCTCTGCACAAAAAAAGCACATAAATGTCCTCAGCACAACATTATGAAACACGTGACAAGCCACAGGGTTGGGTGGGGGGTGAGGAGTAATCCGAAGCGAACACAGCAGCCGCCCTGCCCAGCGGTACCATTCCAGCACGGGCTCAGACCCGCCGTGTTCCCCAGCAGGAAACAAGCATCGAAGGCGCCTGGACACGTTGCGTGTGCGTGTCCAGGGTTCAGCTGAGACAGTGTCTATCGCCCTGCCAGGCTAAGTAAACAGTCTTCCAGCCAATCCAGGTGGCCTTGCATAGAATGGGAAGAACAGTCTAAACACAGTCAATTATCAGGGTGTTGTTGTTCAGCTCCAGCCTTGAGACCGCAGCTGGTGCCAAAGGGGTATCCGTATGAAGTGATGGTGGTTTTTACTTTAGTGCGAACAACAATTTATATGAATTTCAAAGCTGTTCTAACAGTCCAACACTGGTCTCTCAATCTCCCGTTGGAGAGCCGTGAGCTTCTCCATGATGTTATCAAACTTACGCTCCGTGATGTTGTCATTCTTGTGCTCAAAGAGCAGATTCTGAGAACTCACGACCGCAGTGAGCTTCTCCAAAATGTGATCCAATTTGCGCTCAGAGGTGTTATTCCGAGCGAGCCCCTTCAAGATGTAATCCAGTTTGCACTCAGAGGTCTTATTCTGAGTATTCACGGCAGCCGTAAACTTCTCCAAGATCTTATCCATGCTGCACTCAATGAGCCCATTTTGAGAAACTCACGCCTCGTCTGATCGTTTCAATCCCAGCGGGCAGCCTTGTGGGGGTTTGAAAGCTGGTTCCGCTCCTTAATTCCTCGATAAGCCAGGGCCAAGCCAGCTCCGATCAGCAAGAACCCTGTTATCATGGTTCCGAATGGGTAGATATCTTCAGCACTCAGGCTCACCCAAGCCCAGACTTCTTGTTGAGAAAGGGGTGTCAATTGCATTCAGGGACCAGTTGATCAAATCCATAATTCTCTTTTTGGTTTTAGAGAACAGACTGTGAGAGAGTGTTCCAGGGAAAAGTAATACAAAAATCACGAGACAAGACAAGGACAGAAGAAACTAAGCAGAGAAGATAAGGGAGAGGAGAGGAGAAAAGTGCGACCGCCTTCGCTGAGAGCCAAAATAAAAACAAAGCACAAATATAAATATCACACATGTAACTTATTACAGTTGTATAATATTGTTATATCATTTGGTAACATTACAGCATGCTATATTATCATGGCATTTGATGGCTCACCTGGTCTTGCTCCACAGTCGGTGTTCCCCTTATTCTCATGCAAAGCTCTGTAGTGCCTAAGCATGGATGAGGTGTTGTTGTTATATCCCATCTCCCTGGCACATAGCAAACACTTCACCTTGTACAAAAGTAAAGACAGCTTAACATAAATTGTATTGCACCATCAGTATTATGAAAATACATCTTCTGTAGAAATTTACATACCTTGTTGGGAGGAATAACATCAAAATGTTCCCACACAGGGGAGGACATCCTCTTCTTAGCTGGCTCCATTCTCTCCTGACTTTCTCTCCTCACTCTCCTAAACTGTCTCCAAACTGTCTCCAAACTCTCACTAACCGCAACTCTCCATCAAACACTCACATTTTGAATGAAGTCTGAGGGGTTTATATCGCTGTCATAGCTTGCGGCAAAGTTCGAACCGCTTCCTTAACCAGTCACGTGGTACAGCCAGCTTCGGACGTCATCATTTTCAGCTCCTCCCATAAATTAAGCAAGCCTAGTTACGCGCATCGCGGAAACGCCCCCTCCATTACTCGACACAAGCTTTGAAACCTTGATAGAGAACGTCACATCACTACTTGTATGTGAGGAGCAGGATTTTGAATTCAATTCTGGATTTAACGGGAAGCCAATGAAGGGAAGCCAAATCAGGAGAAATATGCTCTCTCTTTCTAGTCCCTGTCAGGACTCTTGCTGCAGCATTTTGGATTAACTGAAGGCTTTTCAGGGAGTTTTTAGGACATCCTGATAATAATGAATTACAGTAGTCCAGCCTGGAAGTAATAAATGCATGTCAGTGTCACTTTGAGACAGGATATTTCTAATTTTAGAGATGTTGTGCAAATGGAAGAAAGCAGTCCTACATATTTGTTTAATATGTGCACTGAAGGACATGTCGTGGTCAAAAATGACTCCAAGATTCCTCACAGTGTTACTGGAGGCCAAGGTAATGCCATCCAGAGTAAGAATCTGCTTAGATACCATATTTCTAAGATTTTCAGGGCCGAGTACAATAACCTCAGTTTGATCTGAATTAAGGAGCAGAAAGTTAGAGGCCATCCATGTCTTTATGTCTTTAAGACATTCCTGCAGTTTAACTAATTGGTGTGTCAAAGGAGTTTGCAAAGAAAAGTGTCTGGACTTCTTTAAGTTGCTTGAAGACGTTTCACCTCTCATCCGAGAAGCTTCTTCAGTTCTAAGGTCAAATGGCCAAGAGTCCCAGATTTAAACCCAGTGGGAGTATCCCCCCAAAGAGGGACAAAGGACCCCCTGGTGATCCTCTAAGCAACTTAAAGAAGTCCAGACGCTTTTCTTTGCAAACTCCTTTGACTACGATGACCTGGATGACTGAGAACCTTCACAGACACAACTAATTGGTGTGTGTTATCTGGCTTCATGGATAGATAGAGCTGCGTGTCATCAGCATAGCAGTGAAAATGTATACTATGTCTTCTGATTATACTGCCTAAGGGAAGCATGTATAATGTAAATAGAATTGGTCCTAGCACTGAACCCTGTGGAACTCCATAATTGACCTTAGTGTGTGAAGAGGACTCTCCATTTACATGCACAAATTGGAGTCTATTAGATAGATATGATACAAACCACTGCAGCACAGTACCTGTAATACCTACAGCATGTTCTAATCGCTCTAATAGGATATTATGGTCAACAGTATCGAACGCTGCACTGAGGTCTAGCAGGACAAGCACAGAGATGAGTCCACTGTCAGAGGCCATAAGAAGATCATTTGTAACCTTCACTAAAGCTGTTTCTGTGCTGTGATGAGCTCTGAAACCTGACTGAAACTCTTCAAATAAGCCATTCCTCTGCAGATGATCTGTTAGCTGTTTGACAACTACTCTTTCAAGGATGTTTGATATGAAAGAAGGTTGGAGATTGGCCTATAATTAGCTAAGACAGCTGGGTCTAGAGATGCTTTTTAAGTAAAGGTTTAACTACAGCCAGCTTGAAGGCCTGTGGTACATAGCCGATTATTAGAGATAGGTTGATCATATTTAAGATCGAAGAATTAATTAATGGCAGGACTTCTTTGAGCAGTTTTGTAGGAATGGGGTCTAAAAGACACGTTGATGGTTTGGAGGAAGTAATTATTGAAGTTAACTCAGAAAGATCAATTAGAGAAAAAGAGTCTAACTTAACATCAATGGTACTAAAAGTAGCTGTAGATAATATTACATCTGTGAGATGATTATTGGTAATTTTTTCTCTAATGGTTAAAATTTTATTTGTGAAGAAGTTCATGAAGTCATTACTAGTTAACATTAAAGGGATGGTTGGCTCAACAGAGCTCTGACTTTTTGTCAGCCTGGCTACAGTGCTGAAGAGAAACCTGGGGTTGTTCTTATTTTCTTCAATCAGTGACGAATAGTAAGATGTTCTGGCTTTGCGGGGGGCTTTCTTATAAAGCAGCAAACTATTTCTCCAGGCTAAATGATGATCCTCTAAATTTGTGACACGCCATTTCCTCTCCAGCTTACGAGTTATCTGCTTTAGGCTACGTGTTTGAGAATTATACCACGGAGTCATGTACTTCTGATTTGAGGCCTTAGTTTTCACAGGAGCTACAGTATCCAGAGTCGTACGTAGTGAGGAGGTAAAATTATTAACAAGATAATCGACCTCTGTTGGAGTAGCGTTCAGGTAGCTGCTCTGCTCTATGTTGGTACAGGGCATTGAAGATGATAACAGTGGGTGGATTATATTCTTAAACTTAGTTACAGCACTTTCAGAAAGACATCTACTGTGATAAAGTCTACTCTCCACTGCTGTGTAATCAATTATTGTAAATGTAAATGTTATCAGGAAATGATCAGACAGCAGAGGGTTTGAGACAAACACTGAAAACAGTGTTTGTTTTTCTGCGCATAAGCATGCAGACAGACACACTCACAGAGAAGTGTTGCATCAGCGACGGGCAGATTTGATGGTTGATGGGCCGGGTGGCACCCCCAGGTTTGCGTGTGCACTGAGGAGCCTGGGGTAAAACAGAGCCGTGTTTGGACTCAGTGTGAGAGATATCACAGACAAACATTGAACTATCAGCAGGTCCTGATTGAGTCTTTGTGTTGCTGTTGTGCACAGCAAAGCTTCTTGGTGTCTGTCATTGGTGTGAGGGCAGAAGTTGAAGGTGTCAGTCTGTCACACTGATCCACAGAAGTTGATGTGATGTTGTTGTTGTCATCAGGAACAACACCCACATACACTGAGTGCTCTGACTACAGCAGTGGAACATTTCCATCCTGTCAGCCACACACAGTAAGTGAAGCATCACACACACGTGGAACATCTGTCCTCTAACAGTGTCCCTCTGTCCTTCCAGATGTCACTCACTCAACCTTCAGCTGATAACAGCAGGAACATCTGCAGCTGACACAGCTCAGTGTGGAGAACACAGTGATCATGTGACGCTGACTGTTCTCCTGTTAATGCTTCTCATTATTGCAGCAGTATCAGGATTATTGGACTTCAAAAAGAGAGATTTGTGTTTCAAAGTAAATGGCCTGTATTTGTATAGCGCTTTACTTAGTCCCTAAGGACCCCAAAGCACTTTACACTACATTCAGTCATTCACCCATTGGTGATGGCAAGTTACATTGTAGCCACAGCTGCCCTGACAGAGGCGAGGCTGCCGGACACTGACACCACCGGGCCCTCTGACCACCACCAGTAGGCAACGGGTGAAGTGTCTTGCCCAAGGACACAACGACCGAGACTGCCCGAGCCGGGGCTGGAACTGGCAACCGTCCGATTACAAGACGAACTGCCAACTCTTGAGCCACGATCGCCCCGTAGGTGAGGACGACCGAGTAGGCGAGGATGACGGAGCCATGAAAGTATTTAGTGGAGAACATTTTCTGCCAAGTCCTGACACTGATTTGATTTCATGCTTTGAGCTTTTCTAGTGTCACATTTCCAGAGCAAAGCCCCTCCCACAGAGACTTCACCTCCAGAGCAGGAAAAAGCCTGTTTACCTTCACCGCTGGTTCCAGCCGAGCCTCCAGACAGAGCGCCTCTTTCTGTTGAAACTTTGTGTGCTGAGTCAGATGAAGTCACCGCTCCGTAGTATTCAGAGCACTCCTCTATACATAAACTTGTGATGAAGCTGCTGTTAAACAGTTTCCTCCCAGCTCAGATCTGTGAGTGCGTGCACACAGTGAACTGCAGGCTGAGTTTGGTGCTACATCTGGATGTTTGACTTTGTCTTTGATTTGAAGTTTCCACTTTATTTCCTTCTATTTGGATGTCAAATGGATTTGGAGAGTTCAGTGGTTTTCTGGACTCTGTTCACTTTAGTATTTCACATAAGTGGAGCGCTCCACCTGCAGAGCATACACAACACTAGAGCTGTGCTGCTGCACCTTAACAGTGTCCCTCTGTCCTTCCAGATATCCAACACTCAACCTTCAGCTGATAACAGCTGGAACATCTGCAGCTGACATGGGATATTTACTGAATATGATTTTGAAATCTCATTGAATCACTACAGAACCATTACAAGCATTACATCTGACTGTAGATATGTTTATATGTATATGTGTATGTTTATTAGGACATGGAAACCAATGAAACAGACATTTTTCATCATGTCTGTACTTTGACAAAAACTCAGCTTTGATATTTGTATGTTTGCAGCAGTAGAGGTAATGACAGAGAAATCATGTCTTGAAGAAAATCTGTTGTTCATTTCTTCACATTTGACTTCAAATGTCACAAATCGAGTATTTAAAGTCAATTTTTGGTTCTTTGATGAGTTGAATCAATGATTTGGATCATTGATTAGAGATCATACTGTTAAATGCACATTAGAAATAGTCCAGCAGTACAACAGCTAACACATGGATGTGAATGATTCCACTGTGAAAGTTTCACATGAATTGTGGGTAACATGCAATAATGTTTGCGCTAACATAAGATCTAAACACAGACTGAACAGCTGACTGAGGACATTTATAATCTGACCTCACATAAACACACGTTCATCAATGAATTACTGTCAAAGTTTATCATCTGCAGTCTCTCCACTCTACTCCACCTCAGTCTGCAGCTCCGCCTCCTCAGCTCTGAACCCGTCTGATTGGCTGCTCTACTCTCACTTCTCCCTGGATTTGATCTCATTGGTTCTCCACACTCTGGACTCTGTTCTGCTTCTTAATTCAGATAAAACTGAGGTTATTGTACTCGGCCCTGAAAATCTTAGAAATATGGTATCTAAGCAGATTCTTACTCTGGATGGCATTACCTTGGCCTCCAGTAATGCTGTGAGGAACCTTGGAGTCATTTTTGACCAGGACATGTCCTTCAATGCACATATTAAACAAATATGTAAGACTGCTTTCTTCCATTTGCGCAACATCTCTAAAATTAGAAATATCCTGTCTCAGAGTGATGCTGAAAAACTAGTTCATGCATTTATTACTTCCAGGCTGGACTACTGTAATTCTTTATTATCAGGATGTCCTAAAACTCACTGAAAAGCCTTCAGCTGATCCAAAATGCTGCAGCAAGGGTACTGACAGGGACTAGAAAGAGAGAGCATATTTCTCCTGTTTTGGCTTCCTTCATTGGCTTCCTGTTAAATCCAGAATTGAATTCAAAATACTGCTCCTCACATACAAGGTCTTAAATAATCAGGCCCCATCTTATCTTAATGACCTTGTAGTACCATATCACCCCATTAGAGCACTTCGCTCTCGCTCTGCAGGCCTACTTGTTGTTCCTAGAGTATTTAAAAGTAGAATGGGAGGCAGAGCCTTCAGTTTTCAGGCCCCTCTTCTGTGGAACCAGCTTCCAGTTTGGATTCGGGAGACAGACACTATCTCTACTTTCAAGATTAGGCTTCAAACTTTCCTTTTTGCTAAAGCATATAGTTAGGGCTGGACCAGGTGACCCTGAATCCTCCCTTAGTTATGCTGCAATAGACGTAGGCTGCCGGGGATTCCCATGATGCATTGAGTTTTTCCCTTCCAGTCACCTTTCTCACTCACTATGTGTTAATAGACCTCTCTGCATCGAATCATATCTCTTATTAATCTCTGTCTCTCTTCCACAGCATGTCTTTATCCTGTTTTTCTTCTCTCACCCCAACCGGTCTCAGCAGATGGCCGCCTCCCTGAGCCTGGTTCTGCCGGAGGTTTCTTCCTGTTAAAAGGGAGTTTTCCTTCCCACTGTCGCCAAAGTGCTTGCTCATAGGGGTCATATGATTGTTGGGTTTTTCTCTGTATTTATTATTGTGCTATCTACTGTACAATATAAAGCGCCTTGAGGCGACTTTTGTTGTGATTTGGTGCTATATAAATAAAATTGAATTGAATTGAATTGTTCAGCTTTTTAAGTGTGTCATTTTTAGGAGTGATACACTTCCTGTTGTCAGGCCTGTGATGTGTCTTATTGGCTGTGTCCCAATCCAGCGACCGCACGCTCCGGAGTAAGCATTTTGAGGCCTATTACGTCACAGCGACGCGACGACGGCTGTCCCAATCCAAAGTGTACTCCAAATGCGCCGTCGATTTCCCCAAATTTGAAGTGTGGTCCGGTGTACACTTCGTGGTCCCATATATCCCACAATTCATAGCGCGGCGGTGGGTGTGGATAATTTTGCCGAAAAATACGGCAGACGGCAGAAGCGGAGCGGCCGAAGAGTAAACTTTCAAAAGTAAGTACTGAACATTATGTCACTTATTTATGTGCCAATGTTTAATTTGAAGAACATTAAAACATTACTGTTGGCCACATGTCGGCAAAGTTATGTGACATTAGTGATGTTTGTACTAACTTGGTTTTAAAGCCTTTCCTTTAAAATATACGCCGTTCAATAGTCGATCTTAATCTTACAGAGAATGTGATGATTTTATGGATAATTAAAGTCAGTCATATATCCACAAACACAACAAGCTGAAAGTCAGTGATGCTGCTCGGTTTGCAGTCCTGAATATGACGGCACAAGCAGGATTCACTGCACTGTTAATGTTAGCTATGTTACAGAGGTGGGACCAAGTCATTGTTTTGCAAGTCTCAAGTAAGTCCCAAGTCTTTATCCTCAAGTCACAAGTCAAGTCTCAAGTAAAGTCAAGCAAGTCAGAGTCAAGTCGCAAGTCAAGACAGACAACTTTCAAGTCAAGTCCCAAGTCCGAAACTTTGAATTTCAAGTCCTTTCAAGTCTTTTTTTTTAACCCTCTGGGGTCCCGGGTATAATTGGCCGTTCTTGACTACTTTTGATTTTACTTCTATATTTCACTTTTAAAATATGTTTTTCTTGCCTTGTTTGGTATCATTATTTACAGCACAACCTCAAATATCTGAAATTTGAGTTATTTTTTTCATTTTGGTATACTATATTAGCACAGTTGATCTAAATTCAGACAAAAAATTCAGAATCCGAGTAGAAAAAAGTTATATTTTTTTACATGTTTAACGAATCATTTTCATAACTTGAAATGCAAATAGAAATTGTACATTTCTAAAAATTATGCACAAGTTTTGCAAACAACAAAGTTATATGGTACTATTTACCTAAAAATGCAGCCAAGGCCTCAGGCGTTTTTTATATAACCATTTAAATCTATTTACAGAACAATCAGGTGTCCTGCATCAAATAAGAAGGCACACAAATTATTTGTGCCAGTCCAAAAAATGTAGTTTGTGTTCAGTATAAGACAGAGGAGAACACCACAGGCCTAAACCCTGCAGGTCTGACAACTGGAGGTGCAACAGTCCAGTTTTCTATGTGGAGACAGCGTTTACACTGGAATCTGCCTTTGACAGCTTTTTAGATCAAATATGAAATTCAGCAGTCTAACCGACACACAATACAAAACAATAACTACACAACAAACTAACTATAGCCTCCAAACACGCTAAACGTCACTAATGTCTCACATATGAAAACTCTCTCTCTCTCTTTCTTTCGCCGCCCGCTTTCCGTCATGGTGTCACTCCTAAAACTTCCCTTCTCCCTAAACAACCAAATGTCACATGTTACCTTATCATTGTTTTGATTGGCTGACATGGTAAACTCTAACACCAATAGGGAAGGGGTGTTTTTTTTTTTTTTTCACTGCAAGTGGAGAGCGTATGCTAGGCTGTCTGTAGAAAACGCCGCTTTTGTCTAGCATCCCTGTTGAGAATAACCTTTCCAAATAAACAACAGCTAATAATATAAGATCAAAGTATTTTATTTGATGTATTGACATAAATGACAGAAGAAAAAGGCCATGTATAGTGTAACAGCAGTCTGGCGAGGCGGGAGCGGCTAGCAGGTCCAGTAGGCATGTGGTGTGGAGGTTAGCTGAAATACCCGAAGCCAGTCGGTTAAATCCAATAACAGACCTTTATTTGCCGTCAGCAACATAAGACCATACAAGCCAGGTCTCCACGGCTCTACTCTGTCCGTACATACATGTGCGGGGATCGGTAGTCGCCGTCGCCAGTTGGTCACAACAGTAAGGTTTTTAGAGAGAAGGAAGGAACATGAGCAGCATGAAAATGGATGCCGCTAACAACACACACACCACTAGGAGACTCCCACAACTACTACAATAGTAGGGCAACCCCCTAGTGGTGCTATAACCCAAAAGGGTTGTTACATCACCCCCGGCAATTAGAAGGCTGTCCTCAGCCGACCCAGGCAACCCTCCTCCCGCTACCCCTTTCACTATACATAGCTACTTAAGGTAGTAAGCAGGCTGTGGAGGAATTGTTATACAGCATTGGTACAGTCAATACAATCAATAAACAAAATTAGTGCTCGCCGGCAATTAGAAGGCTGTCCTCAGCCGGACCTCAGGTGACCCTCCTCCGCTACCCCTTTTCACTCTACAAAGCTACTTTAGGTAGTAAGCAGGCTATGGAGGAAGTGTTATACACCCTGGCCTTACAGCATTGATACAGACAATACAATCAATAAACAAAATTAGTCTTTGAAGCAATTAGAAGGCTGTCCTCAGCCGGACCCCAGGTGACCCTCCTCCCGCTACCCCTTTTCACTCTACAAAGCTACTTTAGGTAGTAAGCAGGCTGTGGAGGAAGTGTTATACACCCTTCCAGCCTCGGTACAGTCAATAAACAAAATGAGTGATTGAAGCAAACAATACAGAATATGCAGTGTTACTGGCCAGTCATCCTCTGGAGATGGTCCTAGACAAGGGAAAAACAGTCAAAAATACCACACATCCCATCGCTTGAATCAGTACGATAGAAAAGCAAACCAAAAGCCTCTCACGGGCCGCGATGACGAGGGTTCAGTGGAACAGAACAAGTAATCATCCCTAATGAACAGAATAATTACAGCATGTACATGTATGAAACCAACCCTCAGTCAACATTGAGTCTGTCCATATGATAACGGTTAGTCCACCTGGTACCCGTCCAACCAGCGGTCATTACGGGGCACCGACGGGGTTTGTTGGGAAGATGGCCGCTCTCCCGGCTCTCCCCTAGCTCCATGATCCAAACGCTCCATCAGGCTCCTTTGTAGCTCCAGTGAATCCCGTAAGCAAACTCGTGGCCTCTCGACCTCTCCTTGCAAGTTTCCCACTTCAAGGTTGAGGTCAAGAGGTGTAGAGGGAGGGATGATGTACTTTGTCAGGCCAGGCGCCTCAGCATCCGGGTCACAGCCATCTTCCTCACTCCCCGTGTCCGCGCGGGACGCCATTTTAAGTGTGGAAACAACTCTCTCTCACAAAAGTTATAGCGAAGTGAAAGAGCGTTCAGACACAGTACCTAAGCGTTAATATCAGTCAGACAGAGAGCGTCCATGCACACTCTGATGCTTCAATGTGTCACACAAGACAACACGTCCCTCTGAATGAACACTGAGTCAAGGTCACTGTAGCGTTAGCCTTAGCTTTAGCGCCGCCGATGTCGTAACGGTCCCATAGCACTAAGTTAGCGGTCCGACGGACCGTACAGTTACTCACGGAGCACTCTCCCTCGGCAGGCGAGCGTGTCAAGCGATGGGTCGGCGCTCTTCCGTGCCTGCAAATACCGTCGAAATCGCGGAGAGTCGGCTCCTTCACTGGGTCCTATCGGCCCGGCCAATACAGCCAGACGAAGAGAAAAAAAACACGCCACCTCAGCCGAAGTGTCGAACGTTGAAAAACACGGGAAAAATATCCGAGCCCACCGTCCGTCGGTCCGGATGACGATGAAGATCCAGAGAACAATGTTCGGGCGCCACTTTGTAACAGCAGTCTGGCGAGGCGGGAGCGGCTAGCAGGTCCAGCAGGCATGTGGTGTGGAGGTTAGCTGAAATACCCAAAGCCAGTCGGTTAAATCCAATAACAGACCTTTATTTGCCGTCAGCAACATAAGACCATACAAGCCAGGTCTCCACGGCTCTACTCTGTCCGTACATACATGTGCGGGGATCGGTAGTCGCCGTCGCCAGTTGGTCACAACAGTAAGGTTTTTAGAGAGAAGGAAGGAACATGAGCAGCATGAAAATGGATGCCGCTAACAACACACACCCACTAGGAGACTCCCACAACTACTACAATAGTAGGGCAACCCCCCCTAGTGGTGCTATAACCCAAAAGGGTTGTTACAATAGCAGGACTACTCAATTACACACTAAGGTGGGCCAGATTTTCTAACCAAAAAAAATTTTTTTCCCTGGCTCAGACATGCAAAAGTTAAACACGACCATATACTAATTGCAAATTAAACACAGTGATTTTGAATTGTGATGTGATGGTAAAATAAATATTTGTCAGTCTAAACTGGGTTAAATCTACGGGGTTAATGATGGGGAGGAGACGGAGAGAGACTGAGTACAGCTACAGAACCCACTTTCTGAAACGGACCCTGCTCACCATTCACCGACAATTCTGAGCTAACAAGTTGCATGTTATTCTTGGATGCGCTTGCAGGACCGGATTTAAAATAGCATGACAAACATATCATACCTGTTAAAGCCAAACAGTATCATCAATGTAGCCCGAAGAACATTTGCTAATAAGATGAAGTTAGCTAAGTCAGCTGTCTCATCGTAGCAAAAAAAAAAAAAAAGCACCACCTACCGTTCTTTATGCAACTTCAAATGTCGGACAAAGTTGGAAGTTGTTCCATCTCCGTCTGTGATTCTCTTCTTGCATGTTTTGCATATTGCATTTCGTTTTTTGTTGACTACTTCGTAGTTTATGTACCCGAAAGAAATTACTCTTGGAAGCATTTTTGGCTTGAGCGTTTTTGTTCTTGTTTTTTTCAAATCTGGTTAATTTGATTGGCTGTGCTACAGCCCACGCTCACATACATACGGAGTGTGGTAAGAATGAATGAATGAATAAAGTGAATTAATGGTCCGCACTTTTTATATAATATGTATGTTAAATTTTAGATTTGGGTAAAATATCAAGTCTTTTCAAGTAAACAGGTTCAAGTCCAATTCAAGTCCCAAGTCACTGGTGTAAAAGTCCAAGTCAAGTCACAAGTCTTACAACCTTTTTTCAAGTCAAGTCTAAAGTCATAAAATTAATGACTCGAGTCTGACTCGAGTCCAAGTCATGTGACTCGAGTCCACACCTCTGCTATGTTATATTGCTGCCTCTGTTCGGTGGTGTCGAGCCAAACGGACTTTAACGTGTGTTTGAACGAGCTGACGGTTCACTCGTTAAGCTGAAAGAAAGATGCTTTAATCACAGGAGTCACACATGTGTCCACTGGACCATCTGGGAACTCTTCTTGTTTAGCACTCGTAATAACACAAACACTAAATCCTCCTTCTCTTGTGCTGTTTTGTAGCAGTGTGTACACCTGAGACTGTCACCTGTCTGTCTGTCCTGCACTCTCTCTCTGTTTCTTTCTCTCTGATTGTGGAATAAAAGTATGAACATGTATTTATAAGTTACACTTGTGTTTGAATCCTGCAGCTTATCACACATTTGATTTCCATGTGTGACAACTGCAAGTGTCCAGAGTGAGGACAGACTGAGGGACCCACTGCTGCACATCATCTGTGAGGCTTTGCACCCCTGATGATCCACCAGGACAAACTCAGCAGTGTGTGAGGAAGAGGAGGAGGAAGAGCCAGCAGCAGCTGACAGATGGAGAGAATAGACAGACTGTTCCCTGTTTGTGAAGGATTGCTAGAAAAGTTTTAAATAACTAATTGTCTGTCCTGAATCAGTCTTATTAGGTAATGTTCAAATAATGTGATCATCCCAGTGTTTTCAGTGTGGGAGAAAGTACTCAGGGCCTTCAAGTTACACACTATGAAAGGCAGCAACAAGTTTAATATTCAGAAACCTAAAGTATGTATCAGCAGCAGAATGGAGCTAAAAATAAATGTTTGTTTCAGTTCTATGAAGCTTTGAGTATTTTGGATTAGTAGCACTGCTGTGTTTGTTGCATCATATTGCTGTAATTGTTTATATGCTTTATATATTCTGAGGTAAGTTGATCTATAGTGTTACATCATATTCTATAAGGATGTTATGTGTTTGTATACTTTCTGCCCAGTTTGACCCATTTAGCAGAAGTCAGCCTGTTTAAGGCTCTGATATCTATTCTGTATGACTTAAAGCAGTTATGACATGGTCTGATTTTCTCACCCAATAAAGGAATATTTAATATTCTACTCTTCATGTTATCAGACACAGTTATCACAGCTCGTACATTTTCTTTTTACACATATATGTAAGCATCGAGCCAAATGTAATGTAATGCCAACATATTAAACGAACAATATTTGTCTCTTTTATATGATACATCTATATACACTGTCAAAGATACTTGTCTTTGAGTGAAGATTTAAGATGATAGGAAATATAAATAACTGCAACTTGAATCTGTGACACAGAGTTCAAGCTCACTGCTGTAATATATCATGATAATCTGACAGTAAATATAATATTGGCCATATTATATTTACATTACCAAAGCGAGATTATTTTAGTCTCATGAACAACACTAGCCAATTGTTATTTACTAACTAATCTTAAAATGACTGTTCAGTACAGAAATTAAGCCCAACAATCATGTTTTACAGTCCCGAGGTCTCAGCCTCAGATACTCAACTAATCAAAGTGATGTCATAAAAAAATGAATGACCAAAAAAACATTTTTTCTCCTTCATTTCTGTCAAACAATGCTGTATGAAACATTTCTCGCGGTTAGTATCATGGTTGCTAGGCAATCTGAGCAGCACGATGAAGGCCAGACGGTCCCATTTCATAAGCCTCTCACTTCCACACTTCTCGCACTTCCTAGTACGCGCCGTACGTAGTATGCGAACTGCGCGTACTCCGAAGCGTGCGGTCGCTGGATTGGGACACAGCCGTAGTCTGCTGGTGGATAGGAACTATTTTTTGTAGTGGCACAAATCATTTGTGTGCTATCTTATTGTATATGTACTTGATTGTTGTGGAAACACTTAAAAAGTTTTTGTACAGATAATACCTGAGTTTGCGTTTGCTTCATCTATTAAATGTCAGCTCCCTTCAAAATAAAGCTTTCAAAAAACAGAATCACATCAACTGATTTTATTTTGAAAATCACAGTTTGTTGAAGCTAATGAAAGCAGATTTTAAAACGCTTCACGTCATCTGTGTTCATTAAACTGATATCATGCACTTCATCTTCTCACCAGCAGAGGGCGACAAATCACCATCCATGAAGAGTTCAAGGACATGTAAGTGACATCAGAGGTGTACGTATTGATCTGATCAGTACAGAAGTTCATGTTTCTTTGATTGGATTAGTTTTAAAAGCAGCTGTTTTTATAGAATGACAGAAACATGAGAGATGCCGAATGCCTTAATATTTGACACACAGAGTACTATTGGATGTCCACTTATTCAGCCATGATGGAAACATCCCATTAAGAAAGAGAAATCAAACATTTGGATTCATTTTAATGAGCTCAGACTTGTTGAAAATGCAGAGTAGCTGTGCCTGACTGAACATGGACCATCATGACAGCAGTCCAAACTCCAGGACTGATCATTGTCTCCAAACAAACAGTCTTCACTGTCTCCTTTCCTTCTGATTCTTAAGTAAGTCACTAATATATAAACGTCTCCTCTCCACTCGACCTCCCAGTAGCAGCGAACAGTCAGACCAGTTCTACACAGCAGGTAAAGAATAACTTCAAACCTGTCTGGATGATCATGATATGACTGAACCTCCTCCACACATGTCACCTTCCTGTTGCTGTCAGACAGTTGGAGGTTTGTGTTCACTGTGTTTGTGTCGATTGTGAGTTGACAGGAATCTGATGGAGAGAACAAACACAATCCAGCTGCAGTTATTGATCCATCATCTGTTCATTGATTGACACTTTGATGATGACTCCTGACTTTAGAGATGTGAATGAGTGATGTGACAGTTTGAAGATGGTTGAATGTGTGCTGCTTTGTTTTCATGAATCACATTACAAACACATTTACACTTCCTCACAAGACCCACATAGTTAGGTCAAATATTATCTTCAAGTATATTAATGGAAGTTTATACCCTTTGCTGTATGAACACATGTTGATCAATTCTGATTGAAAATGTAGTAATTTGGATCAGTAAGTAACCTTTGATTGTGTTATGGCCAACGGTGACTAGTCCAGATATAGGGTTAATTCAACTTGGCACTGCTAAAGTATGCACCTGGGACCCTTTCTCAGTGTTCACCTGCGTTCATCTGTACCGCCCCGCGTTGTGTCCAGCCCTTCCATTGCCTATACATTAAACAAACCTGGCCCCACTGGGCATGCACCTGGGGTTCTGTTTTCCCGCCTCAGCTGCCAGAAGCATAGATAGCAGTTTGCGTTTGGCATGCGCACCCGACAAAATTGTCAAATTGCTGAATTGTTAACTGCCATTTTGCAAACTGACCAAGGGAGCCAATTCAATGATGGATGTAAGACTGGTTCTCGGGAAGTTATGAGATAGGGCCAGAAAGTTATGTATCATAAGTGGAAGATGAAAAGAAAGAACAAAGGATGAAAGCCCAACAGCAGGAGGAGGGGGTCACTGATCGTATATAAGAGGAGGGTCAATATGCCCCGGACTGCTGCTTTTTCCTGTTTGTCTTTTTGTGTGTCTTTTCGGTTTGTGCTATAAGGCTCTACACTCCGGGGTTGCTTCGCTTTCGTTTGCTTTGCTTGGTTTCTGACACTGTTTAATGATCTCTGTTCTAAGAAATCTACTCTTTTGCAGAGGATCTTTTTGAGTGATTTGATTTTAATTGGATCTGAAAAGCTGGACCTCCACAGTGTTGGTGGGACAAGGCTATCATACTGGCTTTAAAGTTTGCCACCCAACAGCACAGTAAAGGGAAAAACCTTTGAAAATGCAAAAGAAGAAAGGTTTTTTCTTGATTTTGAACAGAAACCACAGATCTTTAAAAATACACTCTGAATAGGTAACCAGTCCATCACCGGACTCATTGAGACAGACAAACAAATGCTCTCACAATCTTGAAATCCCAATTAACTTGGAAACCACCTCAGACACTGTGCAAACTTCAAGATAGACTCAGAAGTTACAACCCTAGACTTGTTGCATTAATGTTCAGTTACTTGCATAATTACATACTTTAAAATGCCCTCATTTACACTTTGTTCTTGATGCTAATATTAGGATTGCATAATGCATTGTGCATGTAAACTGTGTTGTGAGCTACAGGTAATGGTCAAAACACTAACTGAGAGGTTTTTTAACTTTTCTATTCAAAGAATCATTATTAAAACAGCTTTTGTTTTCCAAAAATGCTTCTTTGAAACACTTTTCCACACTGCCAACAACTCTATTCTTTGTTTAACTCGATTAGTGTCACAGTGGAACATATATAACAAAAGTCTGGTGCAATGGAGCCCTGAATAGAAAATACAGACATGCCTTTATATTTGTGCTCTGCGCATGTAACACTTGTCATATAATGCATGACACTGTCTGTAGGCATTCGGTTTGTCATCCATGTCCGTCAGTTAGAAGGCTTTGCTGAAGACAGATGTGGTACTGAACAGATTATCTAAGAAAAAACTTTAATATCATGTTTTAACGTATTTCACAAAGGAATATATATTTAAAAAAAATAAAGTGGTGGGCGATGTAGAAGTTTTCAAGTACAGAGTGGTTGCTTATTTTAAGGCGCTAAGGCTTGTCAGAGTGAGACAAACAAAGGAGCTTGACACAAAGCATGCTGTGTTTCTCCAAATGCATTGCTTTCAAATTGTGTTTAAGTGTGTTTATCTTTATAGAAACCAGTTTGATATAGTGCCTGGTTGTTACTTTTTCACAGACCTTTAAAGGCCTTTTTGGTTTTAGGGTTGAGGTTTAATTTGGATTAAGGCTGGTGTTAAGCACTGAGTGCAGCTGTTCTCAATCAGTGTCTCCCCAAAAGATCCCCAAACAAACAAACAAACAAACAAACATTTGGTGACTTAAATAAAAAGAGAAAAGTAAGAGAATGTATATCATTGTGTATCAGCAGTGCTGGTGATGGGTGCAGGCAGACAGATGCTACATGCTGTGTGATCAGACTGCTTGAGTGACACTCACAGACAGTGTTGGTCAAGTTACTTGAAAAAAGTAATCAGTAACTAATTACTGATTACTTCCCCCCAAAAGTAATCCCGTTACTTTACTGATTACTTGTTTTCAATAGTAATTAATTACTTAGTTACTTAGTTACTTAGGCTACGTTCACACTGCAGGCGAAAGCGGATCAATTCCAACTTTTTTGACCCTATGCGGCCCATATCCGATCATGGTATGACAGTGTGAACGGCACAAATCCGATATTTTCAAATCCGATCTGGGTCACTTTCGCATGTGGTACTGAATCCGATACATATCCGATGTTTTAGAAAGCAACTGCTGTTTGAATGGTCATGTCGCATTAAATCCGTCTTTTACGTCACTGACACAAGACAGACGCCAATTATCAGCGCCGGAGAAGCGCCCGAGAAGACATCGCGAACGCTTCCTGGCCATCCAGTGTAGATGTCAGTGAAACTGTTGGGAAGACAACGTGAACATTTTATTTGTACTGTATAATCTGCAGATTCTGACAGAAATCTGCAACTATCCTTTGAAGCACCGCTCCTCTAAAACAGCAATAAGGATCATTATTAGGTTATTTACATTATTATGTAAATAACAAAATAACTTAAAGCAAAAAATGGGAAACGTAAAGTCTGAAGTCTTTATATTAAGGGCCATCAGTCAAACAATACTGTTTGCTCTGGGTCTAAACAGAGCGCGTTGTGTGTGACGTCTTCTTTTACGCATGCGGGCCGCTTTGAGCTTTCACACTAGAGCGCGTTTGCTGTCACATTTTATTTGTAGTGTGAACAAGCAGACAAAAAAATCGGATTTTTTATTAAGACCTGCAGTGTGAACGTAGTCTTAGTTACTTTTTAAAAAACACGATTTACAACCTGAATAGGTGATAAAGCGATAGATCTTTCAGCCCAATTCTACTTTTTCTGCATAATCCATCATACAAAATGTAATCAAATGGAAAAGTCTCTTTTTAAAACTTTAAACTTTAAATCTTTTAATTTTATGCATCAAGCAAAAATTAAATTATATGCAACATTCACTGACTGGAAGAAATTTGTTTAACATTTAAACCTATTTTCTGCACATTCCAGCACATAAAATAAAATATTTTTTTGTGTTTACATTCTTTGAAATAGATGCAAGTAAAACACAGCAGAAAATAAATAAAATCAAAGACTAGCGGTCCTGTTGCTCTATTTTCACCTGTAAAGCAGGAGTGGGTTAGGCGGAGGTTTGCCCTGGTGCAGGTGTGCCGCGGCGGTCAGTGGAAGAATCCGCGAGTTTCTCTGTGAGTTTCACATTACGTCGTAGTACACTCGCTGCTTGCTTGGAAGTTTATGGGGTTTTTTTGCTGTAAAAAGAAGTTTTCTTCCCACGCACAACGGACACTAATGTTTTTGTCACTTTTTATGGAATCAAACTCAAAGTAAGGTCAGTACTTCCACGCTTTAAACGCTGCACGCTCATACTCTCTCCCGCACTTGATATATTATCCATTGTTGATCTGCACACAGCTGTTGTCACGAACGTCGCACTCGCTTACGTCACTGTCATGAGACATTCTCGCAAAAAATCACGGTTTTAGTAACGCAGTAACGCAGCGTTCCTACATGAAAGTAACGGTAATCTAATTACCGTTTTTGCAATAGTAATCCCTTACATTACTCGTTACTTGAAAAAAGTAATCAGATTACAGTGACACGTTACAAGTAACGCGTTACTGCCCATCTCTGCTCACAGATGCCTCAGTATTCTGCTCTGATGGAAAGGAGAGTGCTGCTGACAGCACTGGGACTGCCTACAGTATATTGCCAAAGTGTCTTCAACAAAGCACAGTGTTGCACAGGCATTTCATGTATTTTAAATGTAAGCGATGGTGTGTATTTCTTTCTAATGACTTTCTGCCAACAATGAAGAATGTTAATTAATGCATCTGACAAGACATGAAAACAGTTTTGTGATAAGTTCAAAATATTTTCATGTAATAATATTTTTCTTTGCTTTGTTTTGTTTGTTTGTTTTTTAAACTGAAACACCTGAAAATGAACAAATAAATAAACTGTGGCATCACATACATTTATGACAGACTGTTTGAGTTATGTTTTATGTTCCTGGCACTCAGGTTCTTCTTCCCGGGTCTCACCTGAGTAAGGGAGCAATACTGTGTGCTGTTTGCACTTGACTCCAGGGCTCATTAAGGTGTGTCAGTGGCCCAATCTAGTGTTTGTGCTGCAGTTCCTCCTCATTTTCACAAACTAAACCACGATCTAAATGTGATGTAAAGGTGAAAGTGTCCAATTACTTTTGAGCCTCTAATCTTTGGACATTATGCACTCAAACAGTTATCCCCTACAGCGTTTTGTCTATAATATTGTAAGAAACTACAAATAAAAGCTTACACTTTGATGTACTACTCATTATGCTTTTCATTCATTTCATCCTATTTCAATCTTTATAAGCGTCTACTATCAGAGTATAACAGTTTTACTTGCATTATACTCACGAAGCATATATTCTAATTTGTTTTATATGTCCAACTATAGCAACATTATTACTTTAAAATGTGTATCTAATATCATCATGGTTTCATGGTGAAATGCCTGTGTGGAAGTATTGTTCTGGATTTAACATATTAAAGGCTGCTTTAAAACTCTGAGCTTTAGTTTAAGAAAATGTTCTCTTATTGCATGTGAATAAAAAAAGAGGAACTGATCACAAGGTGGGAATGTCTTCATCTTTTCACAAGGGATACTTTAAATCTAAATTGGAAACTGCAGTTTAATGCATCTGTAAACAGAAAACAAGAGAAAAGAAAAAAAAACAATAAAACTCATCGTGGAAATAAAACACCATTTGAGACCTCATAATGTGCCCCCTGAGATCAACGAATAGATGAATTATAGAAGGATGTCCTGACTGAGATGCTCCAATTAGGATGTTAATTTGTGCAAATATGATGCATTACATTAGGTGAGCTGCAACAGTCACTTATAAAGTAGTGTTATAAGCAGCTGGAAAGTTATTTTTTGTCCTTTATTGATGCAAGCATGGATCTGTAAAGGAAGATGCTAAAAACTGACCTCAGTTAACACTAGAAGTCCCAGAGAAGAGCCATTTGGCTTTTCTACCTATAAAACCCACCGTCGAGCCAAATGGCTGGTAGGCTTTTAGCTAATATCCTTAATCACCTGTGAACAGCTGCTTTTGTTATGTAAATAAGGTGGGGCCATGCTGAACCACTTGGAGTGGTTAGTTTCCTGAGCCACAAGGAAACTTGTGTTTCAGTTTGCCTTAGGGAGAAATCAACACACATGGGTGTATTTCCTTTGTTGCTGAGATTTATTGATAAAAACAGTACAAAAAACCAACCATTTGTACACATATTTACAAATAACAATAAAAAGTGAGTGAGTACATTTCAACATTTTCAGCAATCACTTACAATCCTGGCACTGCCATGGTATCTGTAGTCTGCATTTACCACATGTGTATCTGTAGCAGTGAACACATCGCACAGTGGCATGATTGTTCTTGCATTTGTGTTTGACCTGACACGTGGCTCTTTTTCCAGGGCTAGGTGTGGAGGGTTGTGTCCGAAGCAACTGTTCTTTTCTTGCCGTCTTCCCAGCCATATGAGAGTTAGCCAACTCTCTTGCAAGCTCCACCAGGAAGTCCACCCGTCTTTCCTGCGTCCCGTTGCATGCTTGATACAGCACATGTGCATTCAGTGCTGCCATGTCAATCATGTTATAGAACACGCAACTGGCCAGCGCCGTGTTCCTCTGCGGACCGTGTACTCCCGCACCATCTGGTCCATCACATCCACGCCACACTTTGTGGTGTTGTAAAGGTGACAGTGTTTGGCTTCCTTTTGGTGGTGTTATCAGTCTGAACCACGCTGTGCATGCTGCTTAGAATATAGACTGTCTTCTTCCGTTTGGCCGCATACGCCGTCAGCGTGGCAGCAGAGGTTGAAAACACCTAAGAAATAAGATAAATTGTTATTTCCATAGCACTTTTACACACAATGAAACACATAAACATAGAACCACAAAAGACCTGCAGCCTACCTGAGTGGTGAATTCATTGCGATCTGTGTATCTAGCGGATTGAGGAATTTCCGCGAATCTTGTTGACTGTGCCGAGGATGGTGGTTTTCCGTCTAAGAAGTTTTTTGCGCAAGTGAAAGCGATGTGAAGAAATTGTCCGTGGTAACATTTCTACCCTTGTCTAGGAATGGTTCCATCAGCCTCATCACTACATTTTCAGACAGTCTCTCCCCACTGGGACGATTGGGGTCCTTGCCAAGATATGGGAGGACATTGCAAATGTACTTGGATTTTAGGTCGAGGCCACCCAAAACTTGATCCCAAACCTGTCAGGTTTACTTGCAATATACTGCAGGAAACAGCACCGAGTCTTTGATGGGAAGAGCTGTTCATCAACGGTGATATGTAGACCAGGGTTGTAGCACGTGATGCAGTTGGTGACAAATGATCCCCACACACTGGAAACTGCAGCGAACTTATCAGTCTTTGCTCGATCACTGCGGGTGGACCTGTCATCAAAGCGTAGGTGTTGCATGATGTCTTGGAAGCGGTTACGCGGCATAGTTCCAATGATCTGTGGGTTTCCCAGGTTTGCTGACCAGCAGTCACGTAGTGATGGAACCCTAGTAACCCCCTGCAAGATCAAGATCTTTGATCAAGATCAAGATCAAAGACTCGGTGCTGTTTCCTGCAGTATATTGCAAGTAAACCTGACAAGTTTGGGATCAAGTTTTGGGTGGCCTGTGACCTAAAATCCAAGTACATTTGCAATGTCCTCCCATATCTTGGCAAGGACCCCAATCGTCCCAGTGGGGAGAGACTGTCTGAAAATGTAGTGATGAGGCTGATGGAACCATTCCTAGACAAGGGCAGAAATGTTACCACGGACAATTTCTTCACATCGCTTTCACTTGCAAAAACTTCTAGACGGAAAACCACCATCCTCGCACAGTCAACAAGATTCGCCGGAAATTCCTCAATCCGCTAGATACACAAATCGCAATGAATTCACCACTCAGGTAGGCTGCAGGTCTTTTGTGGTTCTATGTTTATGTGTTTCGTTGTGTGTAAAAGTGCTATGGAAATAACAATTTATCTTATTTCTTAGGTGTTTTCAACCTCTGCTGCCATGCTGACGGCGTCTGCAGCCAAACGGAAGAAGACAGTCTATATTCTTAGCAGCATGCACAGCGTGGTTCAGACTGATAACACCACCAAAAGGAAGCCAAACACTGTCACCCTTTACAACACCACAAAGTGTAGCGTGGATGTGATGGACCAGATGGTGCGGGAGTACACGGTCCTATAACATGATTGACATGGCAGCACTGAATGCACATGTGCTGTATCAAGCATGCACCGGGACGCAGGAAAGACGGGTGGACTTCCTGGTGGAGTTTGCAAGAGAGTTGGCTAACTCTCATATGGCTGGGAAGATGGCAAGAAAAGAACAGTTGCTTCGGACACAACCCTCCACACCTAGCCCTGGAAAAAGAGCCACGTGTCAGGTCAAACACAAATGCAAGAACAATCATGCCACTGTGCGATGTGTTCACTGCTACAGATACACATGTGGTAAATGCAGACTACAGATACCATGGCAGTGCCAGGATTGTGAGTGATTGAAATGTACTCACTCACTTTTTATTATTATCTGTAAATATGTGTACAAATGGTTGTTTTTGTAGAAATATTTTTTGGTTTTTTTGTACTGTTTTTATCAATAAATCTTTTGGAGATTTATTTTCCTGGATGATTGAGAATGCATCAAGACGAACACAAAATGAAGTTCACAGCTTTTAGCGGTTCCCCCTCCCCACACACAAACAAAGAGGCAGTTTGCAGTTAGAAATCCGCAATCATTCACACACCCCCACTCCCCTCCACAATTCTCAGGTAACGACCCAATTTACATATGAATTGATGCTAACAGACTAGCCAAGTTAGCTTCCACTTGGCTGACAGAGGGTTAGAAAAGCCTGGGACTTCTAGTGTTAAGTCTAACTAGTCTGAATACAAAGTTTTTTGTTAGTGATTGCCAACAGGTCTCAAGGCACCTCAAGTTACCAAGGAGTTACTGACGGGTCTCTTGTTCTGCATGCGTGAGGCTTTAACAAAAAACTTCATACTGGGTCAGCAAATACTCTTTTTAGAGTTGTCAATAGGTCTCCAGTCCTAAATGTAAGCTAAAAGTGAGGTCAAACAAGACACAAAGAGGCAGGAGTTGTCACCTTACCGTGGATTTTGTGCTTCAGTGGGAAATCTACATAGCTACATCACAACTGCAAACCCCAAGGTGTAACCTGACGTGTACCTCCCTAGAAATGCAACTACTCATTTTGTCAACTCAGCCCACACCAGTCTTTATTGGCTTGTTCAGTACTGTCCAATTTGGTTATACATGTTTGGCTAGTTTTTCTCTGCTGTTTTGTATTTATCTGTGACAGAATAATAATAATTGACTCAATACAGAGAATTGTGTTGTGAGTACTTGTTATGATGCTACAAAGTCTAAACCAGGCTAACAACATCACAGTCTACTGACATCCTCAGTTTTCCAGTCAAGTCAGTAAAGTTCCCACATTCCCTCTAAATATCTTTCTCTATTCTTTTTAGGATAGCAGACGGAGTGATGGGTGGTCCAAAAAAACTAAATAATGTCTTTCAAGTGTAAGCCAAGACAATTTTTCATTTTGCAGAATCATTAGTTAAACCAAAACACTCACATGATGTCAAAATAACAATTTTATTCACTGAGACAAGTGATATAAAATGTGACACATGCGTGCAACTATTTCAGTGTTTGGACTGGTATAAGCAGATTTTCTACAGCAATAAATCATATGTCACTCACCTGAGATAAGTGTCACAATGACTGCACAGCTCAGCCAGCTATGACTTAAACAATAATGAAACGTGACGACAAACACATCTTATTGTTGGATGACACCAACGGATGACACAAGCCTTTAAGGATTATACTGTAAAAGACTGATATTATTTGTTTATTGTAGGTTTTCAGCTTTGTCATCTGTTCTGACTTTTTGTGTATCTGCAATATCATTGCTGAAACTTATGCCTGAGTGCTTCACTGTGCCTCTTGTTGTTGGTCTTCTATAAATCCTCAACAACTTCTCCTCTGTGGCTCTGGCATCTCAATTAGATCCCAGCTATAATGCAATCAGCCCAGCTGTAATGGGCAATATTGCCTTGCATAACTCACTCATAACTCATTTGCAGAATTAATTGCTGCATTAGACACTGGGTGTCCCCAGTGGCAAGTGAGCGCCACTGATAAGATATTTCATTAAATTCACTTGTTTACAACACATTCCATCAGTGGCACTGCTGTTATTCAGGATGAAGAGAAATGCAGCCTGCCATTGTTACAAAGCAGCCTCCCCATGCATGAGGCAGAACAATGAAGACCAAGTCAAGACCAGACTGTCGGGTGGAATGGTAGACGAGACACGAGCAGAACAGAGTTGACAAAAAATGTTGTTGTCATTCATTCACTGCTCCTTCCACTCTTTAAACAGAGTTGCATTTAAGCACCAGATAGTGATGAAAAACCTACTCAAACCTCTTTTTTTTGGTGCTATTAATTACATTATTGCTGTATTTTTTTCTCCTTAAACTTGTGCTACTTTGTAGCAGTGGCACTCCATCAGGAAAAGTGTGGCAAACAGTGTATGACTTGTCCAATCTAAAAATAGACATAAATGAAAATTTGCAAAATAAAGTGACCTCTCTGCTTTCATCTCAGACAACACTATGATAAAAGTTCCTCGCCTGTTTGCATTCATCCTTTACATTACTACTATTTTGTCACCGCTCTGTTTATTTGACTGACTTGAGCTGGGCAAGCTGAGAAGCCAGAAGCTTTTTTCTTGTGGTTTGCATATGCACATTGTAAATAAGCCTCTTTCATCGTCTTTCATCGTAAACTCATGGGAGACCAGCATGCAAGGCAAGCTGCCACTGGCTCTTCTTTCACTGCTCTGATCAGTTAGGATATGCACTTTGTATGGAAACACAGCTAGCATTAGCAAGTAAATTACCTTCTGTTATTATCATCATAACAGATGTTTCCTCTTGCTAACCTTCTCAATCAACATTTTTGAAGTAGGGAAGGTGGAGTGAAAAAGTTCTCTCTCTTACATTAGCAAGGAAGGCTTGGAGGATGATGGAGGTGCATCCCATGAATTAGCAGATTAGCATTTGCAAACATTTCCCCTTTCACTTTTGGTATTTAGCATCATATGGGGTATGTACATATCAATAGCAGCATGTATCATTGCACATTAGTATCCAACCACTACACTAGAAAACATTGTGTGTGCATATATGTTTTACATTTATTTCCACACTCACCCTGCAAGTGGTCTTCATCCTTTGGGACAAGGTTTGGGTCCTCTACCAGAGGCCTGGGAGCTTGAGGGTTTTGCACAGTATTTTTGTTATCTTAGCTTTGTTAGCTAATAATTCTCTCTTGGATGTCTGCAAAGGTGATAATTACTGGATCCTGTTCAGGGAGATTGCTATTAGATCCACTAGCCACTAAGTATTGATGTTGTGCCCTTCTCCTGTATGCTCTTCCAGTATTCCTCCATCTCCAGTGGAGGTTTGGGATGGACAGTGTCACGACAGTGTCATCAAAATCCTCAGCGTGGTTAGCCGAGCTCTTTTGGCACAAATCTTCAGCACAATTAACAGTTTTTCCACACACATCACAATTCTTTAGCTCAGCACTGTGGCGCAATTGCTGTACTTCTTAGGTATCCCTTCTTCACACCTTTCTGCAGCTCCAATAGTTGGCTAACATCCTTCTGTGCTGCCTTGATCTTCACATAGTCTTGGTTATCAGCCAAGGGCCAGGTTTCTAGCTTATCCACGATCCTGCTCTTGCACTCAGTGCCTTCAATGCACCAGGTGTTCTTGTGGCTTGGTACCTGGGTTGGGGTGATGATATCTTCCTCCTGACCTGATGTCCTGGCTTCCCCTTGCCATAACATTTCTGTTATACCTTGTCGATATCTAGTTGTGAAAGCAGTTGCTTCTTCTGGATGTTGGAACACTGAGCTACTAGTTGTTTTGCCATTAGTCTAGATCAGGGGTCCCCAATCCCAGTCCACGAGGGCCGGTGTCCTGCAGGTTTTAGATGTGTCCTTGATCTATCACAGCTGATTTAAATGGATAAATTACCTTCTCAACATGTCTTGAAGTTCTCCAGAGGCCTGGTAATGAACTAATAATGTGATTCAGGTGTGTTGACCCAGGGTGAGATCTAAAACTAGCAGGGACACCGGCCCTCGCAGACTGGGATTGGGGACCCCTGGTCTAGATGTTGGGTGTCAAAGATTCCAAAGGTCCAACTTCCTCTTCATGCTTCATGTAATTTGTGTAGTAGCATTAAAACTGCACCTTATTCTCATCCCTTGTCCACTTGTGCCTTCTTGTTCCACTAGCCCGTTTTAAATAAGTGTGTCCTGGTTCCTCAACTCCTGGGGAATGGACCTTGAGTAGCATGGGAGGCCTAGGCTGGGGGAAATAAAATCCAAAACTACATGATGGAAAAGTAATCACACAGGGCCATGTAGGATTGGATTTTCTTCCCCTTTAATTCCTGTGTCCCGAGTCCTGAATTTGGGTCCACAATCTGCTTGCTACACAGCTGAAGTGTGATGCACATATACTGTGAACAGTGCCTGCTGCTTCCCACACATAGATGTTTCTTATGCTTCTGTGAGCTAAAAGAGATAGACCGTATTGATATAAATAAGACCAAGTGACTGCAAACAAGTGTTCTTGGTTTAGTGTAATGCAATCATATGTTCAGTTCATTACACAGATTCTTGAGTGTTGATCTTCCAAAACCATAAAATAGTTTTTGTTTTGTTTTTTCCAGGTACAGAGTACAAATATTTCTTCCCTCCCTGTTTTCCAATGCCTGGTCTGGGAATATAATAGTAAGAACAGCAGCAACGATCCAACACAGTGTGTGATGATTCCGGTTGCAAACAGACGGCTTACTTCCTGAGTTTTATTTATCTCCTCCTTCCTCTAAGGTAATAACTGGAAGAGCATGCATAATTCAGTGAAAATCAGGATTTCGATTACTGTCAGATGAAAGTGGTTTAATGTGTTTAATGTCTCTGCCTCATCACTTTTCTCATCGCTCCCTGAGGACTGTGTCACAGAGATGAGTGAGATGTTGTAAACACCCTACTGCTGCTGTCATTTTTTTTTTTTTATATATGCAGCATTAATTTTGTCATTTGTGGTCAGATGCAATCAATCTCAGCTAAATTCAAAATATCTGACTCTCTAAATATATTAAAAATAACAATGGCCCTCTTTAAGGTGGCTAAATGATTTTTACCCAATCAGGATTTGGCTACACCTTCCCCAAATCTTATTATGGGGTCACCTCCTCCTCTTTTAACAACAGTCAAGCTGATATGTTTGACCTGGTGCAGAAAGTCCAACATCCCTGCCTCCTACTGGTCTGTGCCTCTAGAGAGAAAAAGGAAAAGAGGTTTGTTCAATATTGATAAACTCTATAGGGTGTAATGCTGTTTTGATTATTCATTATTTATGAAATTGCTCCTTGTAGCTCATTCAGTTGTACAGCTGTTAGTCTAGCTATTTCTCAGAAGCATTTTAGAGAGATTTAAGTACTTATTCTTTCCATACATCCACTAAATGGCCTAAAAGCTTTGAATGCGTATCCCATGATCCTGTGTTACTGTCAAAAAGACTTAAAAATAAACACAGTAGTATGCTAAAGTCAAAGCTAGGAATCTGCTGGTTCTGTTTGTTTTCTGGGCGAGCTATAGCTGCATTGTTGATCACCCTAATCTGTTTCACAGAAAACAAACACAACCCCCCCCCCAGAGATGAAGAAGAATCTGTAAAAAGATCGATGGAAATGAGCAGGAAAAGATCATAATGTGAACATTTTAAATGGTAGATGGTCTGCACTTTCACAGCTCCTTTTAACCTCAGAAGTTTTATAAAATACCTACCTAGTCTCTTATTCACACATTCACACCCTCACCAGCGGTGTGAGAAGAGCTGCTACCCAAGGCGTTTGTCTGCTATTAGGAACTTAGTGTGTAAGCCAAGCAGGCCACGGATTACAGGAGAACTCCACCAATTGAGCCACAGCCTAACATTTCACTGCACCTAGCACTGAAAATAGGAAAACTGATGACTTAGCCTGAAGTGGACTTTACATCTAATTACAGCTAATACTGATAATGTGACACCTTTGTGTAGCTAAATGTGTTGTGACAAAGTACAGAATTCTGTCACTCTGATAGGACTCTGTACTGTTGGCTCTCCCTTACATTTGGCTCAAAGTGTTGAGCCAAATGTAAGGGAGGGTTTTTTTTTTTCTGAAGTTGTTTACAGATTATAATTTGACAAATTTTATATCTAAAACATACACACAATGTACCAAAGGCAGAATGGCAATTGCTGAAATGTCCAAAGTTGATTATGTAGTCCTTTTGTTGGATATAATAACTCTACTTCCAAAGTGCATTTGGAGGGGACGATGAACAGAAGCAGTAATTGCAGCACAAGATGTGCTGAAATAATCTTTTCAGCCAGAATTGCACTATTTGAACTCCCTGAACCAGAAATTGCCCAAACAATGCATGAAATTAGTCTCCTGAATTAAAGTAGACACGACCTCGAACCTTTAACGACATATCCATTAAGTTTTGTAATGTGAGTGATTAGCTTTTATCTGGGTTAAATTATTCCTCCAGTTTATTATAGCAATCTGATTTATGTTCTTTTTTTGTCCATCATTTCAATCAATCTGTCATGGCCTGGGTCAAGAGTTGGGAGGTCGCCTTGTAATCGGAAGGTTGCCGGTTCGAGCCCCAGCTTGGACAGTCTCGGTCGTTGTGTCCTTGGGCAAGACACTTCACCCGTTGCCTACTGGTGGTGGTCAGAGGGCCCGGTGGCGCCAGTGTCCGCAGCCTCGCCTCTGTCAGTGCGCCCAGGGTGGCTGTGGCTACAATGTAGCTTGCCATCACCAGTGTGTGAATGTGTGTGTGAATGGGTGGATGACTGGATATGTAAAGCACTTTGGGGTCCTTAGGGACTAGTAAAGCGCTATATAAATACAGGCCATTTACCATTTAAGGACCCAGGGCTCATGTATTTTTTTTGTATATGTTTATTTTTCCGTATGTTGTGTTTTTGGTGGTTTTCTCTCCTTTTTTTCCTACTTCTCCCTGTGTGTGTGGTCATATGCGCTCCCAGATGTTTTGGGTCGCTGAGGGGACTGCAACCCGGAAGTGTTCCCGCACTGGGGGCTGCCACACCTGCCGCTTGTTAGCCTTCACCAGCTGCAGCTGATGGCCTCATCAAGAGCGTCCTATTTAAGAAGGTGGCGGCGCTCCAGTCAGCATGGGATTATACTATGTCAAACCTGTAAAGTACCTCCATTGATAAGTGTTATGTGAACGACATCGCTACCGTGGGTGTCCTGCTGAGCTGTGTTTTTTTTGTGTCACCAGGAGTTGGGAGCAAGGAGCGTCGTCACGAGGGGAAATCACGGAGCGGAATCGAGTTTTGGAATTGTCACCTTTTCACTGTTTATGGACACGTGCACTGTGTGGGATTCACAGAGGAATCGCCACGGGAGCCACACTGCTGGATTTGTACATAGTGAGAGGAGTAGGAATATTTTACTGCTATTATTTGCTGCTATTTTTATAATCATCATTAACATTTCAGGATTAATAGTGATGTTGCATTTAGATGCATTCAGATGTTCAAATATATGGTTATAGTCTTTATTACAGGTCCAAGAAGAACCACTTTAAACGGTTGAGTTGAATCTATAATTTTAAATGTTTTTAATGCTTCTATGATCTCAGTGTTTCTGTGTAGAGGGCAGAGACAGGAAGTTATAGGCTTTTGAAGTTGCAGGCTTTTGCAGAAGTGAAACTGAAAGCAAAGGAAGCATTTAAGGGCGAGACACACATACAGACACATATAGTACAAGAGGTCATGACACGTACGCAGTACACAGCATGCACGCGCCCTCGCACGTGTACGCACACACAGATAGACTCATTTAGTAGGTAAGAGTTTATGACTGCAAAGTTGTGCATGAGTGACATTTTGTACAGGAAGTGCACCTGATGTTCCAGGAGATAAGCAGATAAGCCTGGGCAGGATGGAGACAGGAAGCGCTTGGCGTCGACCCGAAGAAGATGTTCTGTTTTAAACTATGTTAAAAGTCATTGTGGTTTAGGCTGACGTATGCTGTATTAAATCTGCCTGACAACAGGAAGACTGCCAACCCTATAAAACCTTTGTCTAATTGTTGTAAGTTCAGTTCGACGCTGAAATCTGCACAGCGTTGGACTCACACATGTGTTCATTAAAAATGCCGTCAAATTGCACACCGGACCAGATCTGTGGTTATTTTTGGATTCCTCTCTCAATATTTGAACCTTAACATTTGGGGGCTTCGTCCGGTGAGAGAGATGGAGGAATTTTGAGAGATCCGGGGTCCGTGGTAATTGGACGGGCAGACGGTAATCAGTGGTGAAAGTGAGCAGGCATTCCCCGGGGCATTTAAAGGTAAGACACTGCCTGTTGAAATATATTTCCAAAAGGTGTCACATTGGGCATGTCAAATTAAAAGTCTACTCACTGAAATTACTGGTGAAGGTCTGTTGTGATTGTGGTTTTGAGTTTGATGGGAATTTCATGAGCATGCTGGTTGAAGTAATGATAAGTGATAAGTAAAAGTACTGGGTTCAAGTCCCAAAGGAAAGGAAAAGAGTTAAAAGTGAGTTCAAGTCTCACGTAGAACGTAGGGAAATTGGTCATTTCTGTGGGTTCAAGTCCCGCTGGACATTGGGTCTATCTTGTGATGGTCATCTCGTAAATTTTTCTAGGACGACAGCGGCGTCTGTTAAGAAGCGCATTTTCTCGGAGGTAACGCTCCCTCCTGGACAAAGACGTTTGTCCTTGACCTAGCGGCGACTAAGGGATAGTACCGTCGACAGCGGGGGAGAACTTGGGAAACTCCGAAATTGCTAGAGGTTCAAGTCCTCTAATTTGCGCTTTTTTGGCTACCTGTAAATTGAGTTAGGTTTAGAAAATCTGGACAGACCAGTTCGAGTCTGGTCTGGTGAATTGGTCGCAAAAAACCTGGGGTTTGCCCGTTCGAGTCGGTTATGGTAAATTTATTGAAATTGGTAGGAGCTACAAGGCCTAGAATCTGTGCAGTTGTAATTAATAAGACGTCTGTAATATAAAATATGAGATTTATGAGTAAGATCAGTCTCTGTGTCACCAATGCACAGCCGGATGTGCACTGATGGTGTGTGTAAATGCAAATGAGGAGCGGTGACGCGCAGAGAGGGTGGTTTTAGTTTCGAGAGTATTGAGCTTTATAACTATTGTTTGCCAATATTGCTAAATGCCTGTAATTAAGAGGCTGGTTTTGCTTATTACGAGAGTATAAATACAGTTCGAATATACTAGTGCGGATGTATAGTAAGTGACTGAATTTTGATAGATGTATATATCTTGAGTAATAAATGGTGGTGTGTTTTATTTTTAGCTATGTGTGTGTGGGGAGAAGCGGTGTGTGAGACGATGAGAGGTTTCAGTTTTTTCTTTTTCTTTTTTCTTTTGACTTGCTCTTTCTGATTATGGAAGGCATGTCCAAGATACTCGCATGAAAGCGTATTTCGAGTGATTTTAAGCGTGTGAATGCTGTCAGTATTTGATTTGAGTGACTCTGCATGATTGGTCTGAGTGAGTGGAAAATGGAAGTTTGAGAGAGAAAAGACAGTGTGTGTGAGACGAGTTATGGCGTCTGAAAGAGGTTAGAACATTTAAAAGTGTGTATGAAATATATTTCTTTTGTGATGAAAAGTAGGATGTTTTAAAGTTTGAAAGTGCTTTTAATTCAAGAAATGCATGAGTGATGTTATGACAGGTTGAGTTTATTTTTCCGATTGAAAACACATAAGTATATACACTTGGTAAACCCAGTTAAGAGATTATTGGGTGACTGATGCTATAAAACTGACCTAAAGAATGGTCCTGTGTGTGAAGGAGTGTTAATTGTCCTGATGTTTGAAAGAGCTCTAGTTAAATGTGTGTGAATTAAATGAAAGTGTATTGTTTTTGGATCAAGATTTAGTAGAATTACTGATTGTTTGTAGACTGTGAAATTTAAAGGGAGACAGAGTCTGCCTGTTGCCTGCAGAAACAGGAAGTATGTGTGTGTGTGTCTGGGACAGGAACTTTGCATGCCCATAAAAGGAACTGAGTGTGTAAAGAAAGAACACAGAGAGACAGATGAGTTACTTCTAGGCACATGAAGCAAATGAAGCCGTTAAGAAGAAGAAATGAATATGATACTAATTATATGCTTTAGTGTGCCAATACAGGTGGACTTCTCTCAACATTGAACCTTAGTAGAACAATAGATTAATAGAATTGGGAGAAAATAAGCCAGGCTTTGGCTCGAAGTTGTGCAGCTTGATCTCTCACTTTGTCCTTGACCCTGAGAAGAAGCTTAAAGGCCAGTCAATCGCCTGATGAAGACCGACAGAACATCGTGGACTTGAATACAGCAGGCAAACGGCAGTGCCACTGATTCATTAACACTGATGACGACTGATGACCAGCAGCAGCATGTAAGACTAATGCAACATGTACTGTGAAAATACAGGCTGGGCAGTTGAACAGTGGGATAAAGAATTGTGGAAGAGCACTGGACATTGAGTGTCATATTTGCTATGCTTGGAGCAATCTTGGAAGAGAAGACTGAAAGGATGAATGGAGAAGAAAACAGAACAAATGAAAATAAGACTGAAGGTACTGAATGTGATATTTTGCCATGGTGGGACATAACCTAAAAGAAAGACTGTAAAGAAAACAGAGAAGAAACAGACTGTGTTTGCTGGAGCTTTGAAGCCCGAACAGGACACTGTGAATGAAAGAGGACCAGTGAGAGATGAAGCTGGACGACTTTGATGGCGAGAATATAGGATATGATTGGATTGAAACTGATTGTTTAGGGATGTCCACCACATCACAACAAAGAGGTAAACAATACAAAAGGTAAAAATAATGAAAGAAAATAATTGTCATTACCTTAATGAATTGAAAACACACATACACAAGTTGTTACATGTGAGATTATTTTTGAAATGAATCAGAAGTGAGATAGTTTGAATCTAAACCTCAGTGAAAAATGCATGAAGTAAAACTGATTATAATTTAAGATGCAATGAAGAAACAGCTTACACGTAGAGTACATTAACATGAATACATAGAAATGCAACGAAGAACTCAATGAATTAATTCAATGAAGAAGCAGTTTACACTCAATTAACATAAAATGCAAGGAAGAACACGCTTACATGCATGGCATAATTGGTATTTCTGACCAGAGATAGAGAAATGGGTTATTTAACCACTTGTGATAATAAGGAAAATGTCTTAGTTTTGTTATTTTCAGGAGTAAAGCAGACTTGGACCAACTCTCCAGATCCAGCAGTCGGAAGAAATTAGAGGTTAACATCAATGGATAAGTTAAGGCAAGTTTCTGGTTGAATTGTTCACAGCATGATGTGTCCAGGAACCTGAAAAGCAAGCCCTAGCTCCTGGCTGAAGACCAGGAGGGTGGTAATGTAAGGTGGGAAATCAAAATTTGGGTTAGTAATTCGGGAAAAAGAAAACTGACTGCTTAACTGGAGAATTGGGATGTGTCTGGGAGACTGTGAAGCCATAGATGCAAAATAACACATACACATACACACACAAACAGAAAATGCATTAACCTTACAAAGACAAGCTCCTGAAGCTTAATGCGTAGAGACATTGATTAAAACCTGGCTAAGAACACAAGCATATGCAATGAAGATCAGCTTGCTACTTGTATGAGTGATAGAATGGTGTGAATGTTTAATAAAATAGACTTAAAGCTTGAAGTTGAAGTTGACTCAAAGGAGCTATGGGAATTAACAGAAGAAAAGGGACTAAAGCAGTTTTAAAAAAGTGACTTAGGAGTGCTCTCGTACTGAGTGATTAAAGCAAGTGATTATTATAGAAAGAAAATGAAAATAATTCAATAATGTGATAAGGTTTAAACGTGTATTTCTCTTGTCAAGTTGGCTGTTGAGCTGTGAGTCTATGCAAATTAGCTGGAGCAGAGACACTTCCTGTGTGCGTGTGTGTCGGAGGCTTTCAGTTCAAGAGAGAGCGGTGGCTGTTGAAGATTATTTGGCGAAATATATAATGGTAAAGTATCAGGATATTTGATTACGGTGGTCAGGTCTGTTCAGAGGTGCAGATTTGGACAGGAAATTTATAATTTAGTGATGGTACGTTGTTGAAATCGGTTTAGATCTTATGCTGAATGAACACATGGCAAAGTGAGGAAGGGAGACATTGTGCAAACGGTCTTTGATCTTTTGACGAGGTTTTCAGTGCGTTGAATGGGTGAAATTTAAGATGGTTTAAGATTTTTTGGGGCTGTTGTTTTTCATTTTAATAGAGGGAGTTTTGATAAACATGGACATGTCTAAAAGGGCCCATAGTTTTTGTAACAGTGCACTTAGGAAAAAACCTGTCAGGTGATTTTGTTTTGTACTTTGATGAGCTAATAATCAGCTCTCTTTTTTCATTTTTGTTTTAAGCAGGCCTGGAAGAGAGTGAACTAACAGCGCTGACAAAATTACCAAGTACGAAAATCAGGTGGGCTTTACAGATTATAATTGATTACAACCAGAGACTGATTGGCGGCGAGTCTCTGTCTAAAAACGGATTGTATCGAGTCAATCCAGTCAAAAGTATAGCGAACTATTTTCCTAAAAAGGAAAACGAAATAAAACAAATGATTGAGCTCATTTTGCTGATGTGGAGCATTTCATTATTTGCGCAGAGGGCTGCAGTATCAGCAAAAATATCATGTGTGAATGCATGTGAGTGAATGTGAGTGACTGGACTAAGGTGGGAATGAATAAATGTGGACAAATTTACCATGTGAGGAAAAGAAAGGGGATGCTTTGTTTTGCTTTTGCCATAAGCAGGACAAGTGGGAGACTTAAATCTGGGGATGCTGATGTTCCCTTGAGTGAATTTCTGTTTTGTTGATTTGGGTTAGACCATGTTATTACATTATAAAATGCTAAAAGGGAAACATTTTTGATATAACTCAAGTTACCATTAACTGAGGTAACACATGATTAATAACTGTTCTGTTTAAGTTTATTTTTTGTCATGACACAGACTGGATCATTAAGGGGGAGTATGAAAGGTAACGTACAGGTTTTGTTTCCAGGAAGTTCCAAGGATCCAGACTTTGCATGGAGCAACGATTTGGAGAAGAGTTGACATAATAATTAAATTGATCTTATTCCTTAAACACAGGTTTTCAGGGCTGGAGCAAAATACCGGTGAGGAGGATGGCTGAAGTGTTCTGAGAAATGATATGATATGACTAACCTTTTTTCCCGTGTTCATTTGTTAAGCTTGGGTGAAGCATGTTGAATTTTTTGCCACATGAGATGTGTCAAAAAAGAGAGGGATTTAAGATTTAATTTGTTTAATTTGAAATGGGTTTTAGTATGAGTTTATAACGATTGGGGTTGTTTGATAATTTAGATATGGTAAAACTGAGGCAGAGATTGTTAATTCTAAAGAAAGGAGTAAAATGAACTGAATTCTGTTTAGAAGATAAATTGCTGGCGTTAATAAGAAGTTGTACACCAAACTTAGAGGGAAACTGTGGGAATAAAGGATATGCTTTGGGGAAAATAGTGAACATTTTATGAGAAGAAAATGTGGGATCTCTTTTTGATTTTTAGAATAAAGTTGTTATAATGTAGGCTTTAGAAACAGATAGTAAATAGATTTATTTCTAGGGTAGAGGAGAGCTTTTATGAGGATGTTAAAAGTCTCGCTGACTCAAATGAATAATATTGGAGATTATATATGTAGAAATGATTTTTTCATACACATTGCATTTTTGTGCCTTTAACGGAGTTGTGGCTCAGAGAGTCGTCTCTTGAGGGTCACAAACTTTTGGTTAACGTTATGATTAGCCAATCTACTGTGAGAAGGACCTGAGTTATTGAAGGATTGCACACGCTTACAGACATATAGAGTTCATCAACACACAGGACAGTATGGATTTGAGGCCTAGGGCCTGAAATTCCTTTAGCTTTTAACTGAATTTGAGCTGGCCCTGTAACAAGTGACAGACAAGAGGAACCGAATAGGAGTTTGGTGGTGACTAAACTGTGTGACAGGTAAAATATTGAGATAACATAGGCAGCTCTAAATTAGTCTTATTATATAAAATGCAGGTATAGAATAACAAATGCTTGTTGAAGTGACCAAGTTTTTGTTTAAAACAGAAGCAAAGGGAGAAAGCTTATATATTTTGGTTGAGTCTGATAAAGTATAAATTAGAAGGAGTCATTACATTAAGAGCAGCAAAAATGAAATAAAATGTCATATTAAAACAGGGTATAACACAGGAAATGTGAGTTCTAAAATACAGGTAGAGTTAAGCTTTTAGCTATGATGAAATTTATTTAGGAGCTAATGATCATATGTTTACACTTAGCTGATTAAAATGGTTGTTTTTTCTTTGATCCTTTAAGTAGAATAAGCAGTTATAATGATTTTCTTGGTATATTTTCTTGTGATAGGTGACTTTAGATGAGAGGTAGGCCCTTGCAGCAGTGACAGTTTTGTGTACAGGATGTTGATGATCAGATAAGGAGCAAGAGGAAGCACATGCAGAGACGTTTTACAAATGCTGAGTACGGTTGATTAAGATATAAAAATAAATGTCAAAAACCAAATACGAAATTAGGTTCATGTTTTGAGTGATATGATATGAGGTTGAATCAGGTTTGAATAAAGAGAGCAGTTGATGGACATAAGTGAGGGGAAGAGCATAGTAGGGAGAAAGTGTTTTCTATCCTTTGCAGGAGGCCCAGAAGAGAGGGACCCAGAAGAGGAGCAGAGACCACTTAAGCATGAAGTGTTCTCAAGTGGGAGCGGGCAGTTCATTACTAAGACCACCTAGATGACATGGGGTTGTCTGGTTCGCTAAATCACAGAATGCCGAGAGAGGGTCAGAGTGGGAAAAGTGATCCTAATGTCCATGACGTCAGGGGTGGACAGGGAAGCAGCTGAATGGGCCAAGGAGTGACCCAACATAATGTATGGCGACCTCTGGTGGGCCAGAGGTCGAGAGAGGGATTGAGAGGAGTAGGAATATTTTACTGCTATTATTTGCTGCTATTTTATAATCATCATTAACATTTCAGGATTAATAGTGATGTTGCATTTAGATGCATTCAGATGTTCAAATATATGGTTATAGTCTTTATTACAGGTCCAAGAAGAACCACTTTAAACGGTTGAGTTGAATCTATAATTTTAAATGTTTTTAATGCTTCTATGATCTCAGTGTTTCTGTGTAGAGGGCAGAGACAGGAAGTTATAGGCTTTTGAAGTTGCAGGCTTTTGCAGAAGTGAAACTGAAAGCAAAGAGAGCATTTAAGGGTGAGACACACATACAGACACATATAGTACGAGAGGTCATGACACGTCACGCGGTACACAGCATGCATGCACCCTCATGCACGTCACGCACACACAGATAGACTCATTTAGTAGGTAAGAGTTTATGACTGCAAAGTTGTGCATGAGTGACATTTTGTACAGGAAGTGCACCTGATGTTCCAGGAGATAAGCAGATAAGCCTGGGCAGGATGGAGACAGGAAGCGCTTGGCGTCGACCCGAAGAAGATGTTCTGTTTTAAACTATGTTAAAAGTCATTGTGGTTTAGGCTGACGTATGCTGTATTAAATCTGCCTGACAACAGGAAGACTGCCAACCCTATAAAACCTTTGTCTAATTGTTGTAAGTTCAGTTCGACGCTGAAATCTGCACAGCGTTGGACTCACACATGTGTTCATTAAAAATGCCGTCAAATTGCACACCGGACCGGATCTGTGGTTATTTTTGGATTCCTCTCTCAACATTTGAACCCTAACAATAGTTGTTGTTTTTTTCCACTCACTTTAAATAAAACCACTGTCCTTCACTATAAGAGTCCAGCATTTGGGTCCAACTTTCCTCAACTCCACAGTCTGCCATCGCTGACTGTGACAGAATAATCCCACCATAATGGGCTCAGCAGACTGAAATGTCACCTCAGAGGAGGAGTTGCTCGCCCAGCTCTGGAGTTACCCCCGGAGCGTAATCCAGGCTGCAAATCAACATCAGAGACACATACAGGTAGTGTTTTTTGATACTTTCCTGTCATCCACTACCTCTTCTATGAGCTCTTTGGACATTAAAAAACTAATTCAAATTGTAACCGTGCTGAGGGCAAGCTCCAGCTTTGAGCTGTTTGGTTTGGGGAGTCCAGGCAAGGATGCGGAGGAGGATGCGGCTGCCTCCCTGGGAGCCCTTGCTGCCTGTTTTTTTCTTCACAGGCGTACAGTTTCTCCACCGTCGCTCGCTGCTCACTTGTTGGACCCTCCACTGCAGGGAAGACGGCTCCCTCGCCATCAGCACCCTACCCCATCTCCTCTCACTCCTTCAACGTCTGCTGAGGCAGCAGACAAATGACCGGCAGTGCTAGTCACCTCAGTAAGTAGACAGGACTCTGTTGTTTTAATAAATCCTGTCACAGAGGATAAAAATGCAGATAATCAGGAGGGGACAGTTTCCATACACGCGGCCCCACCTTCTCGGAGGAGACGGCGCCCGCGCCATCGTCAAACCAAATCTCATCTCACTCCTGTGGCTTCAGAAGAATCCGCTGATTCTGCATCAGCAGTGCAAGGCTCCGCAGTGAGTAACTCAGACTCACCATAGTTGTAACTCCACTTGCTATGAACAAGAAAATGAAGGCTGTTTCTCCCGCACTCGCTAGCAATGCTAAGCCTGCTGAAAGTGGAGAGAGAGAGGTTTTGGCTAACCTGTCCCCTGTGGGTTTCTCTGGGTCAGTGGGCCTGGAGACTGTTAGTTCAGTGGCTGTCAGCTCACTCTCAGTGGGCCCTGTAGTTACTAATTGTGAACCTGTTGTGAGTAACCGAGACATTTTGTCATTACCTGTTGAAACAGTGACTATTCATGCTAGGGAGGAGTGTTGTTCAGGGAGTGATGGAAACTGTTTTTTTTGTGCTCATTTTGAGCCTGGAGATTTTAAACTAGAGCCCATTAACACCAAGGCTGTGGATTTTCAGACTGTTTGTGTGGCTGATAACTGGACTGCGTTAAAGTTGGGAACTCATCCCGGGGTCTATTCTGAGGGTGAACATGGTTCTGGAACCGCCCCTGGACCTCTGGAGAGTTTGCAACCAGAATTCCCCACACTGCCGCCTCTGACCTTGGCGGGGAGATCAAGTGAGCTGATTCAGCAGACTGTGGACAGTGTAGCTGTTTTAGTGGACTTTGAAATTGCACATCCTGAATTAGGGCACTCTGATTTAGGAAACTCTGAGGTGTGGCCAGAGCACTCAGAGCCGCCAGCTCAGCATGAAACTCAGCAATTAGCTCAGTCAGCCGCTCACCCACCTGCTCAACTTCACCCACAAACGTCACTACAGTCAGTAGCTCAGTTTCCTGTGTTGCCACGAGCTCAATCTCCAGTGCAGTCTGTACCGTCGTCAGTTCAACTGTTAGCACCGCCTACTGTAGCCCAGCCTGCTGCCCAGCCTGTAGCTAAGCAGTCTGCAGTAACCACACCACCATCACTTCACCTGCCTATTGCGGCTGCATCGCCGCCCAATCTACCGCCGGTGGCTGGTACACTACCAACATCTCCACCGCCTGCAGCTGCCATATCACCATCATCACCATCGACTCAACCGCCTGCAGCTGCGGCGCTGCCGGAGGGACCCGCTCTGCCCGACCAGGAGGTCAGCGCCCCGAAGGGGCCTGCACGTCCACGTCTAGCACAGCCTGCACGTCGCAAACCATCTACCGTGCTTCGCCGTTGCCCATCGGAGCTGTTACATGGTCGGCCGCTGGAGCTGCTTCACCACAACCAGACCTGTGGTCGGCTGCCGGACTTGCAACATCGCCGCTGCCAGGTCCACGGCCGCCCACCTCAACCGTTTTGCCGCCCTGGATCCGTGGTCAGCCATCGGAGCTACTTCGAGGGTGCCATCAGATCCCTGGCCGCTCACCAGAGCTGCCATATTGCCTCCACCAGGGCCGTGGCTGTTTTGCCACTGTTGCCGTCCATCGGGTCGGCCACCAAAATTGTTTTGTCGCTACCGCCTGGACCGCAGTTGGCTGTTATGCGGCCGTCGCGGGGATCACGATTGGTCCTATGGACTGGTTGAACTTTTGGACTGATGGGGTTGTTTTTGTTTAGTTTGGAGGGGTCTGCCACAATTATAATGTTTGACTGGAATCATGGCTAAGCTTTTGGAAAATGACGACGCTGCAGCTGACGCGGTGTGCTTATAAATGACTGATTCTAAATAACCCAGCAGTCAATTCGGATTATTTAAACTGCTTTAATCAGAGGTCAGACAAGGTCAGACGAGGCAGCAAACACGTGTTGCATCTTCTGTCTCGCTGTAATCTCCTGACTGCAAACTCTTTTATACAGGCACAAAAAAACTGTGTGATCTAAGTACTGTCATTTAAGACATGAAGTGATGAATGTTTTTTAGATGACAGGCGAGGTTCATTTACCTGTTTGTTTATCTGACAGGGGATTTCTTTAAATCACCCCGCAGTTCTTCAGCTTGAGACACCTGAGTTAGAAAACACAAACACTGCAGTTGTCTTTCACTCGTGAGGGCAGTCATGGACGCACGACCTGCGTCTCATCACTGTCTGCGTGCTGTATTTATACTTTTCTGTGTGTGTGTGTGTGTGTGTGTGTGTGTGTGTGTGTGTGTGTGTGTGTGTGTGTGTGTGTGTGTGTGTGTGTGTGCAAATAAAACAGAGTTATTCTAAGAACTCAGAGCTGAGGTTCCCCTTTTCTAAATCTGCATGTTCTTAGAGAAAGAGGAAGCTGTTAATTGGTAAATAAGTTCATCATCACAAAAGTTATTAGGTGAAAAGTCACGTAGACATGCGGTTTGCTTAGTGATCCATAAAAGAGCACATTTCATGTAGCTGATCACATTATGTACAATTTTCTTTTAACATTTAACATTTCCTCCTGTTTATCAGAGAAATGAAATGTACATGTTATCAGTTAGTAACAACTTGTCTTTCACATTGTCAGTTACTACATCATTAGTTGCACTTCATCTTCATCTTACAAACTTCATGATCTTCATCGGTTTTGGTACATCTGCGTATGCTGTGAGTGACAAACTTATCATCTGTGAGATTACAGCTTTTAAACAAGGAATAACTCAAATAAAGAAGAGCAAAATAAAACCAGGAAACTCCAACGCCGATCAACAGTCTCTTTAAAACCTGTTAAAGTTGAGCGTTTCTTCCTGGATGAGGATGTTGATGTTGTTGTGCACTTTACAAAAGTCATTCTGAAGGTGTGGTCGGAGATCAGAATTGGTGCACTTGTTCCAGGGTGTTTCCCATATATGGTTGTGTTAATGTGCTCGGCATGTGCGAGCAGACATAACAGTCTTTCTCTGTGGTTCAGCTGTGGTCTTGTATGGTGAGCTTCGTAGTCAAGGTAACCAAGAGGGTCCCCCTTCCCATGGTTGCACACAGGTCTGTCACACCCTGTCACTTGGCTTGCCCTAAAGTTGATCAGATGGTGATTAAAGTGTGGGCGATTCCCTACGGGGGCCCAATCAGCACTTACTCCCTCACCCCTGAAGCAATCAAGTGTGGGTGAGACTTCCCTAATGTGCTTCCTCCTTGGTGTTGGGGCTTCCTGGGACCTCAACCTTTTTGCAGTGGCTCTGATGTATCCAGGAGGGTCTCTCTGCAATTTTACAGGCTGTGGGTGTTGTCAATAACACTTGGTATGGGCCCTCCCAGCGAGGCGAGCTCCAATTTCTCCTCTGGAACACCCATAATAGGACCCAATTGCCTGGTTTCAACCTGCAAGAGACTGGAGAAGAGTCGTACGGCAGTTTATTGTTCAAAACAATATCCTTATTTTCTAGTAGTTTTGTCATCCATTCTGCCAGAGTTGTTTCTCTGACAGATTTGTCTAGAGGTTCACTTTTTGCAACTGAGGTTGCATCTGCTTTTTTTCACTGGATAAATCTCTGGCCATTTTGAGAATACGTCTATAATCACTAGAGCGTATTTTGAGCCTTGACTTTCACTCAATTCAATAAAGTCCACGTGAATGGTGTGAAATGGATGCGGTGGTGCGGGGAAATGTCCTCTTTTTGTCCTCAGATTGCCTTGTGAATTGTGTTTTTGACAGATCATGCATGTCCTCACAAATTCCTTTGCTGAAGTTTCAATTTAGAGTATAAAAGTGTGTATTAATGATCCCTCCTGATGACACATGGGTCACTAATGCTGCTGTTCTGTGTAGGGATTTAGGAAGTATTGGTTTTCCTTCACAAGTCATAAGATCATTTTCTAGTTGTGCTCCACACTTTAACCATTTCTTCTGTTCTGTGGTTGGTGCTGCTTTTTGTTCATCTTTAAGTACATCAAGTGATATTTGCATGGTGGATGCAGATATTAATGTGTCTACAGTTTGTTGTGTGGCTAACTTAGCTGCTTGATCTGCAAAGTTATTGCCTTTAGTTATTTCAGATTTATCTTTCTGATGTGCAGCACATTTACATAATGCTAACTGTTTTGGCAATATTATTACTTCTAATAGTGTCTTCAGAAGATTTCCATGTTGTACTGGGTGTCCAGTAGATGTAATCATTCCTCTGTTCTGCCAAATTTTTGCAAAGTGATGTACTGCTGAAAAAACATGCTGGCTGTCACTGTATATATATTTATATCTTGGCCTGCGAGTGTGGGGATGTCAACGGTTTCGCTTCTATAACTCTGTCTGTTGTAGTTATCGCATAACCTGGGCCATTTTTAGAGGCTGAGCCGTCTACAAAAACGTCAGTGAAACCAGCTTGTGGTGTGCTGTAAATGTTACCACATGGCTTTGTCTCCTCATCTAATTTTTTTCATACGGCAGTGTGGATAACCTTCTTCAGGTGAGGCCAAAAGCGTGCTCGGGTTCAACTGACCACACTTATCAATTCTAATGTGTGATTGCGACAGTAAGATTCCAACATATGAGAGTTGTCTCGCATGTGTGAGGTAAGACAAATTGGCTTAGATTAAAATTGAAGTCACTGCGTGGGGTACTCTGATGATCAGAGTGTGCCCTAAAACAATGTCAGGCAATGCTAAACTATATTAATCTGTAATGCTAGTTTCAAGTTACTGAATGCTTCTTCTGCTTTTTTTCTTTGTAGATGCAACACTACATTTTTACTTAAGGCATTTAGGTCATTTCTATTTTTTCAAAGAACTCACACATCTTACATATTTCAAACTTCTAAGTTAGGATTTTAAAAAACTTCTTTATGTGAACTTTTCCCACAAGGTTCCATTCTTTCTATAGCAGCTTCATATAAAGTATGCACCAGGCTTTTAATCTCTATGTGGATGCATTGCTCACAGCTCTAAAACTAGACATTAGTAAATCATATGCCTAATCATTATGTTTCACTGTGATCCACAAGTATGATCACAAATTTGTTTTTCAAACCAACAAAACAAACAAACAAAAACAAAAAACAAATTGCCGATGGCATGAAGGCTTTACACACATGAGTCAGGACACAAAAAGAAAAAGCTACTGCCAGAAACAAAGCAGAAGTGTGAGGAAAAAACTGAGCTCATAGACAGCTGCATGTGTGAGCTTTAATATGCAGCTTCTGCTCTAAAAAACAAATAAAAATAAAAAATGTGTAACTTGCTCATTAGCTCGGTAGTGTCCACATATTTAATTCAGCTTCTCAATCTTGTAGCTTTTAGCTGTTGTATACAGGGTTTGGCTTATTAGTTGTTAGTATAGGTTTGCTCTTCATCTCAACAAAGTCTCATCTAGGATGACAGGTTTTCAATCAGGTCAAGTGTCTCTATGTACTTGATTAGTTTAGGTATTTTCCTTATTTTCTTCATCTCATATATCATTGTACTGAGTTTGAGCAAACCTTAAGCTTGATTCAGACTACTTTTAACAATCATCCACCTCACATCATAACTGACTGAGGTGCCTCTTATTATTAATATTATGTCATTATTAATGTTATTATCTTTTTTTTATTTTATATAACAACAATAGTATATTACAATATTTTATTAGTGTATTCCACTATACTACTAATATACAATAGTTTGTTATTTATATTTCACTTATATTTTAGTTTGTATCCATCAAGGGCTGGGGGTGATCTGCAGTTTCACCCTTTCCCAAGCTGGAGACATTTACCTTTTCACACACTTTCCTTCTATTTTATTTAATATGTTTTCGTGTGAATTATCTGCTTTCATTCATTCTATTCATTCTGGGCATGGTCGTCATCCAAATTTTGTTTCATTGTTAATACCAATTGACAGGTTGTTATCCTTCCTATTATTAGTTTGAATACAGTAGAGATAAGCTCTAATTTAATTTAACCTTTTGTTTATTCCACTTTATTCCTCTTGTATTTATATGTATTCAGTTGGGTCTGTATCCAGCCCTTTTTAAACTCCTACCTTGATCTCTAATCTTTCACTTGATAAGGTATTATTATGTTCCTCCTGATATGGGTGAATGTATAGTGGGACATTTTGTTTTCTTAGGATTTCTCCATCTACAAGCACTGATTTGTCCGGCGCCTGGACATTTCTTTTCTAGCCACTGCTCGTCAGCAGTGAGTTTGGTGGGCTGATACCCCATTATCACAGAACTGCAAAGCCTTCTCTGGTATGCTTGACTTGGGGGTGGTTGCTGACACGCCCTTCTACTCTGCGCTATTCACGGAGCGGTGTCAGTTTTATGAGGCGAAACTCAACCTTTCCCCTTTGTCACCAGTACTTGGGCTTTTGCAGGATACACAAAGAAAACAATAAAAAAAACAATGGAAGTAGTTCAGCAGCGTATTGTGCTGTAAAATCAACTTACTTCCAAACACATACACATATATACATACACACAGATAGACATTTGCGCGCTAATTTGTCACGAAGTATTTCACGGCCACTTCTAAAACCGATCTAAACACAGTTCCTTCTCGGCGAACGTAAACCCTATTTCACGCGTTTATTTCTTCAAAACCTTACGGCGGTTCAGACCAAAACAGTGTTTTCTCACCCTCAGTTGTCTTTTGCTGGTTGTTCAAGTCGTCTGGCTGGATCACAGCGTAGTCGACCAGAACTAACACCGGCCTGGACCCGAATTCAAAACGTCCCAGGACTTTCACCTCTACCTGGAGAGGGCTGTCGACAGACTTCGGTGCTGGCTTCCCACGACGCCAGGATGCAGCAGTCAGACCTTGGATTGGAGTCACAGAAACGTGTCTGTTGTTTCCATCGCTAAGCTCGAAGGACCAATTTAAATGACAGGGGATTTCTTTAAATCACTGTTAAGAGATTTAACAGCGGCCTGGTGACACATGGAGTTACTCATGTGTCAACAGGAGGGATAGTAACTATAGTCACTAAACACTTCTACACTATAAATTTTGAAACTTCAGCAAAAGAATTTGTAAGAACATGCATGACCTGTCAAAGACATAACTCACAAGGGAATTTAAGACCAAGAAGAGGTCATTTCCCTACACCACCTCATCCTTTTCATAGAATACACATGGATTTCATTGAACTAAATGAATGTCAAGGCTCAAAATACGCATTAGTGATCATAGATGTATTCTCAAAATGGCCTGAAATCTATCCAGTAAAGAAAGCAGATGCCATTTTAGTTGCGAAATGTCTGTGTAACCACTTTATTCCAACCTATGGCATCCCAACTCTGATGAGATCAGACAATGGGACCCATTTTGTAAATGATGTAATTAAAAAAGTCTCAGAAGCACTAGGATTTGATATCAAAAATCACTGTGCCTATCATCCACAAAGTGCAGGATTAGTAGAAAGAACAAATGGCACAATCAAGCAGAGACTTGGGAAGTGTATGGAAGAAACAGGAAGACCGTGGCCTGAATGTGTAGGCCTGGTAAAAATGTGGATGAGATTAACACAAGGATATCAGAAGCTCACACCGTTTGAGATCATCCATGGTAGACCATTTCCACTACCTATAACGAGTGAACCTTTAACTAAATCTTCTAGAGAAACCACATTAGCAGAATGGATGACTAAACTGCTAGAAAACAAAGAAATCGTTCTGAATAATAAACTGCCAGAGGATTTTTCTCCAGTGTCTTGCAGGTTGAAGCCAGGTGATTGGATCCTAATCAAGGTGCTCCAGAGGAAAAATTGGAGTTCACCCCGTTGGGAAGGACCATACCAAGTGCTTCTAACCACTCCCACAGCATGTAAGATCGCGGAGCGACCATCCTGGATACATCAAAGCCACTGTAAGAAAGTGAGTGAGAGCATAGACTAATAGACGCCGATTCCCCTACCTTCTGGTGATCCATAAAGTGGAGAAAGGGCCGATTGGGTATACCCCGCCCTTTACTTCTTGCTTGTGGTCTACTCACCAGAGGAGCTAGGTGTATCAGGTCATCATGAAGCTGCTTTTGATCTCACTGACATTGGCAGCCCTGGTCGCAGGATGTCTAATACTGCTCAAGAAGAACGAAGGACCTCACAAGAAAAGAGCCTGGACACATGATGATTCACATCATTATGCTATGACACAGGATAACATCCACCTCTGGATGAACAACGCATGGTATCGATATATACATGACAGTACACCTAGGAAAAACTGTTATGTTTGCTCCCATATGCCCCCAACGACACAATATGCCACCTTGTACGCGAAGGCAATGAACATAACTCAGGCAAAGTGTGCCGCAAGTTATGCCAGCCTTGGGTGTCAATACCAGGGAATTGTGATCAACCATGGTGAACCTTTCCAGATAGGACTACGAAATGGCACATGTGACGAATGGTTCTGGGTTGACCTGAAAGTGAAGCACAGGAGTAAGGCTGGATCATTCCCAGTCTTTCTCGAAAACAATGGGAATTTGAACCACACCCTATGCTACCGCCAAGTGAACGGATCCACGCCAATGGGAAACACCACCAACTGCAAAGCAGTACAGACACACGCTCCTGGAGGACCAGTGAAGAGCAGCAACATCTCGAATGGCACCTATTGGGTGCAAGGAATGGCCTGGCACTGTGGCCAACGAGCCTATTTTATCCTTCCTAAGAATTGGACAGGTCAGTGCGCTCCCATCTTCATATCTGACCACACTTTTAAAATAACCGTAGACGCCACGTCGATAACAAGGAAAAGACGAAGCACCTTAGACCCCAAGCTGCATGATTCCATATGGGGTTCCGATGTCCCAGAGGAATTTAAACTTTGGACTGAAAGACAAAAGGTTGCTCACGCACTTTTCCCATGGGTGGGAATAGGAAAACACGCTTTAAGAATAGAGACTCTAAATTACTGTTTCGAACTGTTTCTGAATGCTTCCTGCAAAGTCAACAGCGAACAGAACGAAGAAATAGACGCTCTCAGGATAATGGTTATGCAACAACATTCCAGTAACATGACAGATGCTTTAGAAGTTTTAAAACAGCTCCAGAACGTGTAGTCAAAGGAATATGTGGATGGAGGCACTGACTGGCTGAGATGGTTATTAAGTGGCTCATGGACTGTTTTGTTATACAAAGGTTTAATAGTCGTAGGAATTTTACTCCTGTTATTTTGTGTATTTTCACCATGCATTCTTCCATGTTGAAGGAAAATGATTACTAAGATGATTTTTACATCATTAACGGCTTACGTTTCAGTATCAATGAATGAACACAATAATGAGGATGATCCCGATGGAGATGATGATTTTGTGTAAAGTGTTGTAATTATTCATAAACTATGGTTCTAATGACGAAGTGATCGAAAATGTGAAAACAAGAGGTCATATTCTGATATGTGTAAAACCATGATTATGTACACTGCTAAATTCGTAAAAACAGGAGGGAATATGTTAAGAGATTTTACTGTTTTATTATACCTTTTTATAAAGTCTATGTTTTACGTCTTTAGCATACATACTGCTGCAGTGGAAAATAACCACTTTTGTGTAACCACTTGTGAAACCTGTTTCAACTACTTTTAGAGAAAAACAGGAAACGCCTAAGGAACTTGAAACGAGAAGATTATGCCATATGCATGAGGACGAAGACGTGCAGTAGAGTTGTCGAAAGGGGAAGCACACCTTTACCCTTAACAGAGTTATGAAACTATACATTGTGTAAACTATACATTGAGTGTATAAATAAAGAAGGCGGACTACAGTTGGGTGTGAGTCTCACTCAGAGCTCTCACCCATGTACATGTCTTAACAAGCTTGTTGTCTCTTTCCTTACTTACTGAAACAAAATGCTCTTGACAATCACCCTGCCGTTCTTCAGCTAAGACCCCTGAGTTAGAAAACACAAACACTACAGTTGTCTTTTACTCGCGAGGGCAGTCATGGACGCACGACCTGCGTCTCATCACTGTCTGCGTGCTGTATTTATACTTTTCTGTGTGTGTGTGTGTGTGTGTGTGTGTGCGCGCAAATAAAACAGAGTTATTCTAAGAACTCAGAGCTGAGGTTCCCCTTTTCTAAATCTGCATGTTCTTAGAGAAAGAGGAAGCTGTTAGTTGGTAAATAAGTTCATCATCACAAAAGTTATTAGGTGAAAAGTCACGTAGACATGCGGTTTGCTTAGTGATCCATAAAAGAGCACATTTCATGTAGCTGATCACATTATGTACAATTTTCTTTTAACATTATCTAAGCAAGCTCTATCTGTTATTAACATGAAACCTAGCATTTCTTAGAAGTGAGAGGCAGCTGCATTCTTCAAAAGTAAATGAATGTAGATTGATGTGACATTTTTGTGATACTGCCGCCTCAGTTTTAGAGAGGCAGGTGAATTTTTAGGTTCAGGAGCAGAACCGGAGCTGACTTGTTTTTGGATGACACAAATTCACCTGTTTACTCTGAAGCTTAAATAAAGGCTGAAATCATTTAAATTTCATTCTGTCTCATTTAAAGATATTTCGATAACTCTTCCAAGTGTCTGTGTAAAAATTTCAGTTTTCAGTTCTTCACTTTGGCCTTAGAGCTATAACAGGTAGAATTTGGATGGGGTTTTTTTTCAGAAATTACACCAATCTCCACTCACACTGACCGTAAACTGGACCTCACTAAAACCACAGAAGCACTCCACAAGAGGGCCAAACCCTTCTATTTAGATGACTGAGATCCTTTTATATCTCCTGGTGAAGTCTAGGATGTTTTATTAGTCTGTGGTGGCCAACGCTATCCTATATTGTTCTGGGGCAGCAGACTGAGGGTAGCAGGCACCCACAGTCTCATCAAACAGACCTGCAGAGCCAGTAATGTTGTGGGTGTGGAGCTTGGCTCTTTGATGGCTGTGTCAGAAAGAAGAAGATGATGCTGTTCAAGTTATGGGAAATCTGGGACAATCCTTCACACCCTCTCCCGTATGTGTTGGACAGTCACAGGAGCACATTTAGCAAATACTCATTCCACCACAAAGCAACATAAAATCATTCATTCCTTCTTGTTGATGTCAGGCTGTGACACCTGGAATATTTTCACTTGTAATATGTTGTTCATATTCCACATGCCATTATTTAACACTGGAGAATAATTTAACTTGTTATGCTTTGAATGGAGTACCTTGCTGTTACAGAATTTTATATCTGAATAAAGTATTCAGATTTTTCCATAGACTGTATAAAAAAAGATGAGTGTGGTCAATTGTTTCTGGGTTTCATGTTCTGGCCAGGAATGGTCACAACTGTGTTTTTGTTTTGTTTTTGTTTGTTTGTTTGTTTTTCACCAAAGCTGGAGCAGGGACTTCTTAGGCAGGGCTGGACCTCATGACTCCACATTATTGTAGTTCAAATAAAAATGCTCCAAGAGGCATCAAAAGCACAAATACAGTTGAGATGTTCAGTCAGAATTACTAGAATTACAAAGGTGAGACAGCTGTGTGCACCAGCTATGGGATTAGAACGATGCAAGCTTAAAATGAAACGGGAAAAAAAATATTGTAACTGAAATACATGTACTGAAAATCTTGTATTGAAAGTTAAAAAAAAATTGATAGTGAAAAACGATTAATTGAAACTAAATTTTTGTTTTCGCTTACAATTTTCTTTTTTCAGTTTCAATTTGCTGGCACTGTTTTGGCATCCGGGGGCACGCTTGAGGGGCGGGGATTCTGACCCACATGTATTTGCATACAATATAGAGGCCCACACTAGTGCTGACCAAGCTGTCGTCTTTCTCTCGTCCCCTTTTTCAGTGGCTGCTTCAATTTCAGGTGGACCCTCTAAGCCGCAGGTAAGTAATCATTTTTTGTCATCTTTCTTTGCTGTCCCACTGGACTGGACATTAGTTAGTTTTTTTAGCTACATTTGGTGAAGTTGTGGTAAAATGTTGATATTAGCCTATTCGTCGTCGCAAGCTAGCCTGAAGCTAATATTTGCTAAATTTAGGGATACCCATCTCTTTAGGAGTTGGAGGCCAGTGTTGTAGCAGCGGCACAAGATCTCGTCAACAGGTTAGCACAAAGTGTTCAGCAACGTCACGAAAAGCAGTATCATGAGCGTTAGGAAGGTCAACCCCAGACCCTAAAACAGACAGTGCAGGAGATGGCAAGGTTAGTATTTGTCAGTGTTGGGCAAGTTACTTTGAAAAAGTAATTAATTATAGTTACTAGTTACTTCTTCAAAAAAGTAACTGAGTTTATAACTGAGTTACAAAATTCTAAAAGTAATTAATTACTTGAAAAGTAACTATTGCGCTACTTTAAAAAAATATTTAACTCTGGGGTCCAGGGTATAATTGGCCATTTTAAACTACTTTTGATTTGACCTCTATATTTAACCTTTAAAATCTACTTACTTTGCCTTGTTTGGTATCATTCTTTTCAGCACAACCTCACATGTCTGAATTTACAGTTATGTGTTCATTTTTACATACTGTATTAACACACTTGATCTAAAATCAGACAAAAAAACAAACATGTTTATTGAATTGTATTTCATAACTTTAAATGCAAATATAAATTGTCAATTTTAAAATCATTTGCACAAGTTTTGCAAACAAAGTTATTTGCAGCCATTTACCTTTTACCCTTTTTTAAAATAACCATTTCATTGTGGGAGATTTTAATATTCATGTCTGCTGTCCTGACAAACGTCTGGTGAAGGAGTTTTTAAGCCTTATTGACTCTTTTAATCTGGTCCAGTCCGTACCTGGTCCCACACACGAACACGGACACACACTAGACCTGGTTTTATCACAGTCTACCTGTGTCTGACGTGGAAGTGACTGACACTGCCTTCTCTGACCTTCTCTGACTTCTCTGACTCTGATTATTAACCCTTCCACTGCTGCCCAGTTCTCAGCTTCTTTTAGCCAGCTGTCTATCCCTGCCGATCGTACTCCCTTGGACACAGACGACCTCAGCTCCTGGCAGGGCTGGACTGGGACAAAAAATCAGCCCGGGCATTTTGACTAGAGACTGGCCCACCAGGTATTATGGGAAAAACCATAAAGCCTTTGAATGAAAACAAACGTCGTTGTGACAGTGATGTACACTGTCTTGTTGGTATATATGTATCAATCTAGAACTTAACTTAAACCTACACCATCCTCCCTATTCTGGTATTCTAAACAGTACTTAGCCGAAACCCAAAGACTGCTTGGTTTACCTCCTGAACTATCTACAACATATCGTGGAAACTTGAAATTAAGACAGAGAAGACTAGAGGTGAGACATGACCATTACTGAATATTAAAAATAATAAATGACAGATTTAGTGATATTTTCATAAACTATTTATTTACCACATCAATAAACAGCATGGCAGGGCAAAATATTTTTTCTAACATGGCAACCTTTAAAAAGTGAAAGGAGACAGAAAGAAAGGTGAGAAAGAATAAAACTTCCTCACTCAAAACTTACCATCAAAACTTAATTTTGATGGTACAAATCGCGTTGCTTTTCACCTCAACTTTAAAGTTCGACCTCCTCGGCTGTAATTGGTCCAGCCCAGAGTCGATCATGACCAACTGGCCAATACACCACTATTCATTTATACCATTGAAAAAAAAAAAAGAAAGAAAGAAAACCCCATCGGCCCATAAAAACGAAAAATCACGAGCGGCCCACCGGGCAAATGCCCGGTATGCCCGATGGCCAGTCCAGCTATGGCTCCTGGTTTCAATCTTCTTGCCTAACTATTCTGGACTCTGTGGCACCATTAAAAACCAGGACGCCCAAGGCTAAAACTGAGCCTTGGTTTAATCGGGCTGTGAGGAGAGAGTGTCGTAGAGCTGAACGCAGATGAAAGAGGGACAAGCTGCAGGTGTCTCTTCAAATCTTAAAGGACTGCTGGCACCTCTATCAGGATACGGTCAAAAAAATACTTCTCTAAGATCATTTCCTCCAACAGTCACAATCCACGTGTGTTATCTAACTCTATTGACTTAGTCTTAAATGCTCCACAAAGTGGCTGTTTGGAGGCCTCTCATAAACTGTCTGATTTTATGTGTTTTTTCATTGAGAAGGTTGCAACTACGTGGGCTCTCATTTCTTCCCCTGAGTCTGACCCCTCTGTCTCGATCCCTTGCTCTGCTGTTTTTAACCAGTTTGAGCCTGTGACTCTTTCTTATTTAGAGGATGTGGTCAGCCACCTGAGGCCCTCTGGTTCTCCAAATGATCCTGTCCCACCACAACCTTTTAAGGAGATGTTTCCTAGCATAGGGCAGGCTGTTCTTACTGTTTTAAACAGCAGTTTAATATCTGGTGTAGTCCCTGCTAATTTTAAGCATGCAGTACACTGTAAGAAATGTACATAAAAATTACAGTTAATAACTGTAAAATGGCAACGGTAAATTACCATTAAATCAAAAAGAGTAATTGATTGTAATATGGACATTACATTTCTGTAAATTGAAAATTGGTGATTTGCTTTTATTTTTACACTGCTAATATGTTGAAAATATATTAATGTACTGTAATATGGCACATTGTCTTTGAAAACAACAGGAAAAATCTGTAACATTATTTACAATTAATCACCCTACAATTTACATAATAACTCTGTATGAATGACAATCTTTCCTGCTTTTTTCATTTGAATTTACGATTTACAACTGTATATTAATTACCTAAAACATACCGTACTTTTAATTTTAACAAAATGTCAAAACATTGTTAGAATTATTGTGAAAATTATGGTGAAACGTTTTAATATTAACAAGGTCAGGCTGTTTGATAAAACAGTATATGTTGACAGTACATACAAACAATTACTAATAATAAAAAAATATGTATATTTCTTTAGGTTCTAGAGTCTCACCAAGTATAACGCAGCTATTCACAATGAAAAAAAAAAAATTGTGGTATAGGGAGGTTTAAATCATGGATTTACCACTGCTCAGTCCGTGTTCAATCTGTTTGAGTGTGATACCACCTGCTGAAATTAAAATTAATTGATCAAAATGAAATACAAAAAAATAATGAAATAATGTTAATAAATTGGTGTAGTTTGCAAGGTCAAGAGCAGTCAACGAATGTATTATAAAAGCTATAACAATCAGTTTCCTTAAAGTCCATGCACGTTTTGGAGACAATGCATCACGTGTCTAAACCGTCACATAAGTACATATATATATATATATATATATATATATATATATATATATATATATATATATATATATATATATATATATATATATATATATATATATATATATATATATATATATATATATATATATATGAACCAGCTGCTAGTTAACGAGAGACACCCGGAATGGCTAACCCGAACGTCAGGCGGTCCTGATCCCCAAGGACCCCAAGAAGGAACCGGTCCCATCCAACTACCGACCAATAATCTGCCTCAGTACTACATGGAAGCTCCTGTCAGGCATCATATCGGCTAAGATGAACAGGCACATGGGTCAATACATGAGCGGGGCACAGAAAGGGATTGGCAAGAATACCAGAGGCGCAAAACACCAGCTACTGGTAGACAGAACAGTCAGCCGAGACTGCAAGACCAGACTGACCAACCTGTGCACAGCCTGGATTGATTACAAGAAGGCCTATGACTCAATGCCCCACAGCTGGATACTGGAATGCCTAGAACTATATAAGATCAACAGAACCCTAAGAGCCTTCATCAGGAACTCAATGGGGATGTGGCGTACAACACTAGAGGCCAACTCCAAGCCCATAGCACAAGTCACCATCAAGTGCGGGATCTACCAAGGAGATGCTCTGTCAATTCAATTCAATTTTATTTATATAGCGCCAAATCACAACAAAAGTCGCCTCAAGGCGCTTTATATTGTACAATAGATCGCACAATAATAAATACAGAGAAAACCCCAACAATCATATCATATGACCCCCTATGAGCAAGCACTTTGGCGACAGTGGGAAGGAAAAACTCCCTTTAACAGGAAGAAACCTCCGGCAGAACCAGGCTCAGGAGGGGGGGCCATCTGCTGCGACCGGTTGGGGTGAAGAAGGAAAACAGGATGAAAGACATGCTGTGGAAGAGAGACAGAAATTAATAACAGATATGATTCGATGCAGAGAGGGTCTATTAACACATAGTGAGTGGCTGGAAAGGAAAAGCTCAATGCATCATGGGAATCCCGGCAGCCTCGTCTATTGCAGCATAACTAAGGGAGGATTCAGGGTCACCTGGTCCAGCCCTAACTATATGCTTTAGAAAAAAGGAAAGTTTTAAGCCTAATCTTGAAAGTAGAGATAGTGTGTCTCCCGAATCCAAACTGGAAGCTGGTTCCACAGAAGAGGGCCTGAAAACTGAAGGCTCTCCTCCCATTCTACTTTTAAATACTCTAGGAACAACAAGTAGGCCTGCAGAGCGAGAGCGAAGTGCTCTAATAGGGTGATATGGTACCACAAGGTCATTAAGATAAGATGGGGCCTGATTATTTAAGACCTTGTATGTGAGGAGCAGGATTTTGAATTCAATTCTGGATTTAACAGGAAGCCAATGAAGGAAGCCAAAACAGGAGAAATATGCTCTCTCTTCCTAGTCCCTGTCAGTACTCTTGCTGCAGCATTTTGGATTAGCTGAAGACTTTTCAGGGAGTTTTAGGACATCCTGATAATAATGAATTACAGTAGTCCAGCCTGGAAGTAATGAAGGCATGAACTAGTTTTTCAGCATCACTCTGAGACAGGATATTTCTAATTTTAGAGATGTTGCGCTAATGGAAGAAGAAAGCAGTCTTACATATTTGTTTAATATGTGCGTTAAAGGACATGTCCTGGTCAAAAATGACTCCAAGGTTCCTCACAGTGTTACTGGAGGCCAAGGTAATGCCATCCAGAGTAAGAATCTGGTTAGATACCATATTTCTAAGATTCTCTGGGCCGAGTACAATAACCTCAGTTTTATCTGAATTAAGAAGCAGAAAGTTAGCGGCCATCCAGGTCTTTATGTCTTTAAGACATTCCTGCAGTTTAACTAATTGGTGTGTGTTACCTGGCTTCATGGATAGATAGAGCTGCGTGTCATCTGCATAGCAGTGAAAATTTATGCTATGTCTTCTAATGATGCTGCCTAGGGGAAGCATGTATAATGTAAATAGAATTGGTCCTAGCACTGAACCCTGTGGAACACCATAATTGACCTTAGTGGGTGAAGAGGACTCTCCATTTACTTGAACAAATTGGAGTCTATTAGATAGATATGATACAAACCACTGCAGCGCAGTACCTGTAATACCTACAGCATGTTCTAATCGCTCTAATAGGATATTATGATCAACAGTATCAAACGCAGCACTAAGGTCTAGCAGGACAAGCACAGAGATGAGTCCACTGTCAGAGGCCGTAAGAAGATCATTTGTAACCTTCACTAAAGCTGTTTCTGTGCTGTGATGAGCTCTGAAACCTGACTGAAACTCTTCAAATAAGCCATTCCTCTGCAGATGATCTGTTAGCTGTTTGACAACTACTCTTTCAAGGATTTTTGATATAAAAGGAAGGTTGGAGATTGGCCTGTAATTAGCTAAGACAGCTGGGTCTAGAGATGGCTTTTGAGTAAAGGTTTAACTACAGCCAGCTTGAAGGCCTGTGGTACATAGCCGATTATTAGAGATAGGTTGATCATACTTAAGATCGAAGAATTAATTAATGGCAGGACTTCTTTGAGCAGTTTTGTAGGAATGGGGTCTAAAAGACACGTTGATGGTTTGGAGGAATTAATTATTGAAGTTAACTCAGAAAGATCAATTGGAGAAAAGAGTCTAACTTAACATCGATGGTACTAAAAGTAGCTGTAGACGATATTACATCTGTGGGATGATTATTGGTAATTTTTCTCTAATGATAAAAATTTTATTTGTGAAGAAGTTCATGAAGTCATTACTAGTTAACGTTAAAGGGATTGTTGGCTCAAACGAGCTCTGACTTTTTGTCAGCCTGGCTACAGTGCTGAAGAGAAACCTGGGGTTGTTCTTATTTTCTTCAATCAGTGACGAATAGTAAGATGTTCTGGCTTTGCGGAGGGCTTTCTTATAAAGCAGCAAACTATTTCTCCAGGCTAAATGATGATCCTCTAAATTTGTGACACGCCATTTCCTCTCCAGCTTACGAGTTATCTGCTTTAGGCTACGTGTTTGAGAATTATACCACGGAGTCAGGTACTTGGTTTGAGGCCTTAGTTTTCACAGGAGCTACAGTATCCAGAGTCGTGCGTAGTGAGAAGGTAAAATTATTAACAAGATATTCAACCTCTGTTGGAGTAGTGTTCAGATAGCTGCTCTGCTCTATGTTGGTACAGGGCATTGAAGATGATAACAGTGGGTGGATTATATTCTTAAACTTAGTTACAGCACTTTCAGAAAGACATCTACTTTGATAAAGTCTACTCTCCATTGCTGTGTAATCAATTATTGTAAATGTAAATGTTATCAGGAAATGATCAGACAGCAGAGGGTTTTCAGGAAACACTGTTACATGTTCAGTTTCTATGCCGTATGTTAAAATGAGATCTAGAGTGTGATTAAAGTGGTGGGTGGGTTCTTTTACATTTTGAGAGAAGCCAATTGAGTCTAATAACAGATTAAATGCGATGTTGAGGCTGTCATTTTTAGCATCTACATGGATGTTAAAATCACCCACAATAATTATTTTATCTGAGCTGAGCACTAAATCAGATAAAAAGTCTGAGAAATCAGAGAGAAACTCTGTGTAAGGCCCAGGTGGACGATAGATAATAACAAGTAAGACTGGTTTCTGAGTTTTACAGCTGGGGTGGACAAGGCTAAGCATCAGGCTTTCAAATGAATTAAAAGTCTGTCTTGGTCTTTCGTTAATTAATAGGCTGGTGTGAAAAATTGCTGCCACACCGCCCCTCGGCCTGTGCTTGAGGTTTCTGGTAGTTAGAATGACTCGGGGTGTTGATTCATTTAAACTAACATAATCATCCTGCTGCAACCAGGTTTCTGTAAGGCAGAGTAAATTGATTTGTTGATCAATTATTAAGTCATGTACTAACAGAGACTTGGAGGAGAGAGACCTATTATTTAATAATCCACATTTCACTGTTTTACTCTTTGGTTCAGATGTGGATTCTGTATTGTTCTTTCTTTGTGATTTTCTATGTTGAAGTTGTTTGTTGCTGGTTTTTGGTTTGTTTTTTGTCATTTTGGGAGCTGACACAGTCTCAATGGAGATGGGTTTTTGGGGGGGTAGCAGGAGGAGAGAAGCTGCAGAGAGGCGTGTAAGACTGCAACTCTGCTTCCTGGTCCCAACTCTGGATAGTCATATTTTGGGGAGTTTAATAGAACTGCTGTTCTGCATAGGCCTTAACCCCCTCAGTGAGATCATTAACAAGACTGGCTACGGATACCGACTACGAAACGGAGCGGTTGTCAGCCACCTCCTGTACATGGATGACATCAAGCTGTATGCCAAGAGTGAACGAGACATCGATTCACTGATCCACACTACCAGGCTATACAGCAATGACATTGGAATGTCGTTCGGACTGGAGAAGTGTAGTCGGATGGTAACAAAGAGAGGGAAGGTAGTCAGAACTGAGGGAATTGAACTACCAGAAGGCAACATTGCAGACATAGAGGACAGTTACAAGTATCTGGGGATCCCGCAAGCGAATGGGAACCATGAAGAGGCCGCTAGGAAAGCTGCAACCACCAAGTACCTGCAGAGGGTCAGGCAAGTCCTGAGGAGTCAGCTGAACGGTAAGAACAAGATCCGGGCCATCAACACCTCGCCCTGCCCGTGATCAGGTACCCTGCTGGGGTAATAGGCTGGCCAAAGGAGGAGATAGAAGCCACTGACATAAAGACAAGAAAGCTCCTTACCATGCATGGAGGGTTTCACCCCAAGTCCAGCACCCTGAGGCTGTACGCTAAGCGGAAGGAAGGGGGCCGGGGACTGGTGAGTGTCAGCACCACAGTCCAGGATGAGACAAGAAACATCCATGAATACATCACGAAGATGGCCCCAACTGACAGCGTGCTCAGTGAATACCTCAGGCAGCAGAAACCCAAGAAAGAGGAGGAAGGCGAGGAACCATCATGGAAGGACAGGCCCCTGCACGGTATGTACCACCGGCAGATAAAGGAGGTGGCTGATAACCAGAAATCCTACCAGTGGCTGGACAAAGCTGGACTGAAAGACAGCACAGAGGCACTAATCATGGCAGCACAAGAACAAGCTCTGAGTACAAGATCCATAGAGGCTTCCGACCACCTCAGCAGCGATGGTGCGCTGTGAGTGACCCTACTTACGCAGTTCAACAAGCCGACCATGTTCAAAAAGGAAATTTTTTTTGCCATCAGAACATCCTGACAGAAAATGACAATGAATCCACAGTTTTGCACAGTTTTGGCCTTTCAAAGGCATGTGGTCCTAAACATTTGATCAGCTGTAAAACAGCCTGTCCCAGTTTAAGTTTGTGAAATGTAAGTTAAATGTTTTGTCTCACTCCCATTTCTGCTTGTTGCATGTTGTTGGAACCTTGTTAAGATCCAACCATGCAAAAGATGATTTTTTTGCCATTTTTCAAGTGGTCTTAAACTTTTGATCGGGACTGTATTTAATAATCGATTAGTTTCTTCTGAATGGGTTAAGAATGCTTTTTTTTCCCGCATTGCAATGCATCACAATTTTAAATCTTTATACGATTAATTGTGTCAGCTCTGTTAAATGTAAGATTGTATATTTGCTTTTAAAATGGCCAGTTTGCTTTATTGTGCTTTGTATTTGCTTTCAGACTGCAAAGAAAGAACGCTAATCTACACCGAGCATCTGAAGAACAACATGCAAGTCCTCCAGCACATTGAATCCAAAACCTGTTCCAGTTCCTCAGACACCATCAGAGACTGTTTTGAAAGCCCTCTACTCTCAATCTGGATAAAAAGAAACTTTGTCAACCACTGCAAGTATCAAGTGTTTTAAATTTTGTTTGACTGTTTATTATGTACTTATTTGTTTTTGGTTGTATTAAGTTTGATATTAATTAGATCAGTGCCTTTTTAGCCATTAATTTAGTCATTAAAGACCCCACCATCAGGCCGGGGTCTTTCTGTGTGGAGTTTGCATTTTCTCCCCGTGTTTGCGTGGGTTCCCTCCGGGTACTCCGGCTTCCTCCCACTGTCCAAAGACATGCAGTTTGTGGGGATAGGTTAATTGATTAATCCAAATTGCCCATAGGTGTAAATGTGAGTGCGAATGGTAGTCTGTCCCTGTGTGTTAGCCCTGTGACAGACTGGCAACTTGTCCAGGGTGTACCCCGCCTCTCGCCCTATCAAAGCTGGGATAGGCTCCAGCGCCGCAACCTGAAAAAGGATAAGTGGAAGCGAATAGATGGATGGATGTTAACTGTTTAATTTAATCATTGTCTCTACTGGTTTTTATTACTGTTTCTAGCAAATTATGACAAAAAGTCAAAGAATGTAAGTATTTTACAATGCAAAACTGTAATCAGGTTAATGGAGTGTTTGTTGCTTTTACATGAGTTACCATGAACATGAATTTTTATGATTCTTTATTGTGAATTTTACATTTATCAACAAAGTATACCGTTATATATTCTACATTATCACTATATTTTCCACGGTGAAATTCTGGCAACCACAGCTGCCAGTAATTTACCGTAATATTCAACTTTTTAGGTATGATACTGTATTATTTTATACAGTTTCATTGTATTTAACAAAGTAAGACTGTAATCAGGTTAACGGAATGTCTGTTGTTTTCACATGAATTTATGTTTAAATTCAGTCATTTAATATAAAAAGATAATTATTATTTACTGTGAAATTTAACCCATAAGAACCCAGGGTCACACATGTGCCATCGCCTCTTTACACATTGAGGAAAGTTCCTGTTAAAGTTCCAACTTTGACTCTCCCAAAGTTTTCCTGACAATAAAAAAACGGTCTGGGCTCTAATGGGTTAAGGTTACCAAAATAGGATACCGTTTTGTGTTCTACATTTACAATTTATTTTTCACGGTGAAATTCTGGCAACCACAGCTGCCAGTAATTCACCGTAAATTCTACAATATTTTTTTTACAGTGTAGTACAACCCCTGCTTAAGAAACCTGCTCTGGACCACACTGTGTTGGCTAACTACAGGCCTATCTCCACATTGTCTTTTATGTCTAAAATCTTAGAGAAAAATTGTACACTGCCAATTGATGGATTTTTTAAACGAGAATGGTATCTTAGAGGTCTTTCAATCAGGTTTTAAAAAGCTTCATAGCACTGAGTCAGCACTCTTAAAGGTTTTTAATGATGTCCTTCTTACCTGTGATTCTGGCGATTATGCTGTTCTTGTCCTCCTTGACCCAACAGCTGCCTTTGACACTGTAGACCACAACATTTTACTGTCTCGTTTACACCATGTTGCAGGGATTCGTAGTACTGCTTTGAATTGGTTTAGGTCTTATCTTTCTGACAGAACTTTTAGTGTTAATTTTGCAGGGTATGAGTCCTTTTGTGCTGCTCTTCAGTTTGGGGTCCCACAGGGCTCAATTTTAGAGCCTCTGCTTTTTTCATTATATTTACAGCCTACTATCCTCAGAAGGCATGGAATATCCTTCCACTGTTATGCTGATGACTGTCAGAATTATCTGCCTTTGAAGCATAAAGATGCCTTCTCTATTAAGCCACTTCTAGCATGTCTATAAGACATTAAACCTTGGATGTCCCTAAACTTCTTAAGATGTAATTCAAGCAAAACTGAAGTCATTGTGTTTGGTCCTAGCGGACCTTGTGACTGATCCGCTATTGACTTGGGACCCCTGGCAGAGTATTTTAAACCTGTTGTTACTAACCTGGGTTTTAAGATGGACACTCCAATTAGGGATACTTTCAAGTCCAGTTTTTATCATTTAAGGCGCTTGGCAAAGGTAAGACCTATTTTATCCAGGCCGCATTTTGTTGTTAGTAACGGTGTTGTAACGATAGGAATAGTAATTAGTTAGATTACTCGTTACTGAAAAAAGTAATGCCGTTACTCCCATCACTGGTAATTGTATGGTGAAAATTATACTTTTAGTTATCTTGTTGGTAAAAAATAAATAAATAAAAAATCTGCATTTAAAAATTATTTTTGCTTCTCACATATTCCAAGATTTTTTTTAAACTTACCTTTATTTTATCACAGCTGTCCTGTGCCAGATGTTCTGTTGACCCACACTGAGAGAGGCATCATTTCAGAAACACCAGGAAGACTGAAGCTCATCACAGGGATCAAGCAGGACTCATGAGCTTCACCAGCAGCTCCCTCACATTAAAGTCTTCAGAGCTCCACTGTACGCCCGCCTCAGAAGATGGATAAACCCAGCATTTCATGAACACTGTCATGGCTAGCGGGGCAAGCTGTGTTGAATTTAATGAGGACCCAAGATGCTGGCAGCTGAGATGCAGGTGAATTTTATTGAGAAGGTGGTGAAAGAAACAGAAACGGCGAAGGCGTGGACGGAAACTAAGCAAAACCTAAACTGGGAAAAACTAAGCGAAAACAAACCTGAAACCTTAAGACATGAAACGGCGATGCAGGGAGACGTAGAAAGATGCAGAGAAACCACACAGACGAACCAGCAACGCACAACAGAAAACACAGGGCTTAAATACACACAGGGCAATCAGGGAATGGGATGCAGGAGGGAGACACAGCTGAGGGAAATCAGAGCTGATGAGACTGAGGGGAGTAAAACAGAATACAATAACCTGAGACACTGACCTTCAAAATAAAACAGGAACTCACAAATGGAAAGACAAGGACTAAGAAACATTGACTTTACACAGAGGGAACACACAGGCAGGATTCACTAAACACTAAACTGAGGATGAACAGAACCAAAAAGCTAGAAAACCACAACCAGAATACATCACAATAATAGAAAACACAAAACGCTGGGTCAAAAGACCCAGGACCATGACAAACACTGATGGAGACCTTTGCTTTGTGTAATGTTAGAAGTACTCAGATCATCCTCAGAGGCTCTGGACTTTTACATAAAGATATTACATTCAGTCCTGTAGAAAGTTAATATTTAAATTTATATTTTGTTCTCTGGTTACTCTGGTATGAATGACTCCAGATTACTTTTTGATAAATAACACGCTATTGGCATAAGACAGTGAAAGAATTCCATATCAGAAGTTTTTAGTTCAACATACAAGTGACGACCTTTGACCTTCATCAGGTTTTATTTAATTGTGTCAGAGAAAACATCATGTGCTCTTCATGCAGCTGAGTACATCAAATGTTTAAAACAGAAGCTGTGCAGGTCTGAGATCAGCAGCTCTCTGAAACACCAAACTGAGGTCCTGTTAATGCTGATATATAGTGACACAGTTACATGAGTGATTAATCCTTTTGACTTTTTGTCATTAACTTAATCTATAAACAGCTGCAGCTTTTACTGACAGCACATCATGTGGTACTTTAAATTTGTACTGTTTTCATCACTTAATTTTGGAGTTACTACAAAGAGTGAAGATATAGGATGATCTGTCTGCTGTCACTGGGTGGTGCTGAGGTCTGAATCTGAGGACGGCTCCTGTAATCACAAAGAGAACAGAATCATCACAAAACTGAAATATAAAGTGTATCTCTCAAATCTGAAATAAAGCTGATCCTTCTGTCCTCACACACTGAAGTTTTACTCTTACATTTTTTCAGTCCTACAGTTCTGCTGACAGCTGAAATATGAACCGTTTATTTTATTTATTTATTTTAAAAAAGCCTTATATACTAACACATTTTCCAATATAATGTTTACCTTTGAGTTGTTGGTGTTTTGTAAATGGACATCTGCAAAGATGAGATGATGGGGCAGACTTACAGGCCTGGTTCAGCCTGCTGCTGCATCCTGGTCACAACATACGGAGGTGTTATCAGCAGCAGGGGTATTGAACAAGAAATATTACTGCTTTAAATTATTTCTCTTAAAGGATGTAAGCTGTACAGACTACTGCGCATGTGACTTTGTGAACATACCTCATTACAACTTTAGCTTGCCTCCACCAGTGTGTGAATGTGAGAGTGAATGAGTAGTGGAATTGTAAAGCGCTTTGAGGGTCTCGAAAAGCGCTATATAAATGTAATCCATTATTATTATTTAAACCAACTGTTAACTGAATATTTCTGTACATTTAAGTATTATTATTCATATTGCCGCATTCATTGACCTTGTTTATAGGTAATTTCATTGTTTAATCACGTTAAAATGTTCCTAATTTAATGTTTAAAAGCACTTGAAAAAGGCAAAATCCCACATAAAATTAGGGCAACAAACTGTATTGTCATTACTGAAAATAACCGCATTTTTATGAGAAAGTTATTTTCTGGTATTATTTTGGCGCCCCAGCTGCCGGAATATTGCTGTTTTTTAGGATTTCTTTTTTAACAGTGTAATTCAGACAGTTTTTTTAACCTGAATATTTGCAACAAACTCTGTTAAAAAAAACAACAACAAAAAAAAAAAAACAGAGTCAGTGCTAAAAAATTATCCATCCATCCGCTTCCCCTTATCCTTTTCAGGGCCGTGGGGGGCGCTGGAGCCTATCCCAGCTGTCATAGGGCGAGAGGCGGGGTACACCCTGGACAGGTCGCCAGTCTGTCGCAGGGCCAACACACAGGGACAGACAACCATTCACACTCACATTTACACCTAGTGACAATTTCGATTATCCAATTAACCTATCCCCACAAGCTACATGTCTTTGGACGGTGGGAGGAAGCCGGAGTACCCAGAGGGAACCCACGCAAACACGGGGAGAACATGCAAACTCCACACAGAAAGACCCCGGCCTGATGGTGGAATTGAACTCAGGACCTTCTTGCTGTGCGGCAACAGTGCTAACCACCGTGCTGCCCCCGTGCCACCGTGCTAAAAAATTAATCAGTGGAAAAATGAAAAATTAAACATTTTAACTTAAGCTGCCAAGAGGAAGTAGTTGGTTTCAGTACATAAATATCGGGCTTTGCTATTTAATCCGTAGCTTAATGAGGGGTTACTTAAGTGCCAGCTTTTTAAAAGTTGGTGTTACTGTCCTTACAGATGTGGCAAGCGACAGAAAACATGCTGCTGTTTGCACATATTTAATAATCAGCTCTGCACAGGAGTCCAGTCTGTTGCTCTTACAGTATAATACTCATAATAAAAGTACAGTAACGGTGGTTACTTGGTGACTGAGCACCCCGGGGCGTTTCTCTTGATTTCTTTTGTGAGCGTAAATTCATTCACCTGCATGTATTAGCTAAACGAACTTTAATAAACGAGTTTCCCTGACAGCCAAGTGCTCATCTTAGGCTACGTTCACACTGCAGGCGAAAGCGCATCAAATCCGATTTTTTCGCCCCTATGCGACCCATATCCGATCTTGGTATGACAGTGTGAATGGCACAAATCCGATATTTTCAAATCCGATCTGGGTCACTTTCGTATGTGGTACTGAATCCGATACGTATCCGATGTTTTAGAAAGCGACTGCTGTGTGAACGGTCAAGTCGCATTAAATCTGTCTTTTACGTCACTGACACAAGACAGACGCCAATTATCAGCGCCAGAGAAGCGCCCGATAGGACATCGCGAACGATTTCCTACCATCCGGTGAAACTGTTGGGAAGACAACGTTGGAGAAATGTGAACATTTTATTTTTTACTGTATTTTCTGCAGATTCTGACAGAAATCTGCAACTATCCTTTGAAGCACCGCTCCTCTAAAACAGCAAAAAGGATCATTATTAGGTCATCTACATTTTTATGTAAATAACAAAATAATTTAAAGCAAAAATTTGGAAACATAAAGTCCGAAGTCTTTATATTAAGGGCAATCAGTCAAACAATATTGTTTGCTCTAGGTCTAAACAGAGCGAGTTGTGTGTGACATCTTCTTTTGCGCATGCGGGCCGCTTTGAGCGTTCACACTGGAGAGTGTTTGATGTCGCATTTTATGTGTAGTGTGAACAAGCAGACAAAAAAATCGGATTTGATCAAAAAATCGGAATTGAGCATTAAGACCTGCAGTGTGAACGTAGCCTTAGCTAGCTAGCTAAGGACGTTAGT
>NC_052956.1:40050679-40065679 GCF_013358895.1 Oreochromis aureus | reverse complement strand
TTTGATACAGAATAGCTTCTAATGGGTCCTGGGGTATTGCTGCACCACTAAACTCATCCTCAGCCTCCTAAGCTCACTGCTCTCATCTGCAGCTGCCACGGGAAAATTCCTCCAACAGCTTTCGCTTTAGAGCAATGAAGTGGTCGGGTCAGCCTGTGTCAGCCTCCCATTCACACCTGTCATGTCCTTACAACAGGAGCAGCTTTCTAAAGCTCTTAAGGGCCACACTTTATGACATTTTAAAGGCCACTTGGAATTCAATACCAATTAAAAACCAAAATTCTTCCTTCAAATCTTTTGTGACAGCAGTCGTAAAACACCATGAAGGGATCGCCGCAGTAATCAAATTCACACACACGGCTTTAAAAAGCACCTGATCTCCTCTCATGAAGCACACAGGATATAAGTGTGTCAGTCACCAGATGGTCAGTGCTTTGATTGATGCATTTTAAAATATAAAAATATTTAAAAACTTTTAGTCGCCTTCAGTAGTGCCCGCTCATCTCATCGATAACCCGACTTTTAACTGAGAGCTGTTTTCATAATCTTCAAACGTAATTGCGTAATCTTTTGCAGTCGCTCTGCTCCTCCTCAGCATTGTCAGAAAAACACACAACAATGGGTAACATTTCACTTCAGTTATGCTAACAGCACAAAAATCCTGCATACAGTCCCGACCAAAAGTTTAAGACCACTTGAAAAATTTTAAAAATAAATCATATTTTGCATGTTTGGATCGAAGCAGAGCTTCAACATGAAACAAGAAGCAATGTAAGTGAGAGAAATCATTTTTTAAACATGCAATTTATTGAAAGCACCACTTAAACTGAAACAGGCTGATCAAAAGTTTAGGACCACGTGCCTTTAAAAGGCCAAATCTGTGCAAAAATGTGGATTCATTGTCATGTTCTGTGAGTCACGCTGTCATGATGTTCTGATGGCGAAGACAAAAACACTTTCCCTTTTTGAACGTGGTGGGCTGTTCAACTGCATACGCAGGGTCTCTTGCAGCTTGCTGCTCGACCCAAATTAAGGCTGTTACTGGTGCCAACTGCAGCCCCATAACCATCAGACGGCTTTTGAGACTGAACAGCTTCAAAAACAAAAAACGTCTTCAAAGGCCTCGACTCCTTGAACGCCACAGAACTGACCGTTTGGATTTTCCAAGGAAAAACCAAAGATGGAACTTTGAAAGGTGGAAGACAGTTTTATTTAACCATGATGGTTTCCAACGTTACCAGCTTGACAAGCAGATCCCACCTGAGATGTTTCTACACTCCACAGTGGAGGGGACGCCATAATGGTGTGGGGTCCTTTTTCCTTCAGTGGAACAACAGAGCTTCAGGAGGTGCAGGGGCGTCAAACAGCTGCTGGCTGTCTCCAGATGTTGCAGAGCGCATCCTCGTGACTGAGGGCCCTCATCTGTGTGGTACCACTGGGTTTATCAACAGGACAACACTACAGTACATAATGCCCGCAGGACAAGGCCCCTCTTCCAGGAGAATAACATCACTCTGTTGGACCGTCCTGCGTGTTCCCCTGATCTAAATCCAACTGAGAACCTTTGGGGATGGATGGCAAGAGAAGTTTACAGAGATGGACAACAGTTTCAGACAGTAGACGCCCTTCGTGCAGCCGTCTTCACCACTTGGAGAAATGTTCCCATCACCTCATGGAAACGCTCGCATCAAGCATGCCGCACTGAATTTTTGAAGTGATTAACAATAACAGTGGAGCTACTCGTTACTGAGTTCATGTTTGGAACTTTGATTTCTATTTTGGGGGTTTACAGGTTTTTTTGGAGGTGTGGTCCTAAAGTTGGTCAGCTGTAAAACTGCCTGTTTCAGTTTAAGTGCTGTTTTCAATAAATTGCATGCTCAGAAAAATGTTTTGTCCCACTCTTATTTCTTCCTGTTGCATGTTGAAGCTCGACTTGGAACCTTGTTAAGATCCAACCATGCAAAATGTGATTTTTGCCATTTTTCAAGTGGTCTTAAACTTTTGATCGGGACTGTATAGCTCCATAGCTCCACAATCCAACAAGTGAAACACTGGAGGCTACAGTTGTGTCTGTTCATGTAGGGTTGCTCTGCATCATACGATATTCATTCAATCCTCTAAGTTCAGAGGCAGAATACACTGTGGACAGGTTTCCAGGCGCACAGCTAACATGTACAGACAGACAGCCAAGCTCACATTTAGAAACACAAACTAACCAAACTCCTTGCATATCTTTGGACTGTGGCAGGAAGCCCAGAGAGAACGCACGCAGACACAGGGAGAGCATTATTAAAGAAAAAAAAATACATTATTAAAATCTTTGAGAATTTAGACAACTGAAAGTTAAAACAAGCTCAGATCCCTCTGCAGTGTCCTGTGACTGATTTGCCAGCCTGTTACCGCAGTGCCCAACACTTTGGACACTTTTTAATTTTTCTCCTTCAGTCATCACCTTAATTGACCAAAATGACAGTGTGCTTAGAGGCATCGACTGCTGGCTCACCATAAACTCACCGCTCTGGCTATTTATCTTGCTTCCCACAGCTCTGTCTCCACACTTCAACCTGTGAACTTTGTACTCTTCTCTCCAGGCAACAGGCTTTCTTTATGCTGATGTATATCCAATTACCCTTTTCACCAGACGCCCCCAGGTTGTGCACAATGTGAATGAAGGTTAAATTGCTGTTTCTTGCTTGTAATGCGTTTTTTTTTAAAAATGGTACGTCTTCCTTTCTGGCATCTTTTGCTTTGTTAAACTGTATTTTTGCAGTTTTATCATTCAGTTAGAAAAGGATGTGGCTGCATTCCTTACAAATCTGACAGCTGAATATGCAATAACCTCAAGCTGGATGTTGTCCAAGGGATAAACTGTTCTTTGTCCTTTAGCTTCTGATTTGTCATCGTTTCCTTGCGGGTTCTTGCTTTACAGCTCTAAAGATATTTTCCTGTTCCCCCTGTAGGCAGACGTTAGCCTTGGGAAATCACAGGCATTAGCACTTGCTTAGAATATCACAGTATTCTGCAGGAAATATCCATGCTTGATGACAAATAGTTCCACATCAGAGGGATTGTCTTCCTCCTCAGGCTCCTTCAAGCCAAACATGAGCCTTCTTTCAGACGATCTCCATTCTGCTATGCAGATTATCCCTTAAGGCCTTTCTTTTGTTTCTTGGCTATTGGTTTTGCCTAAATCGGCCACTCAGTAATTTGCATGACACCTTTGTTTTTAGAGGAAAAATGCAACGCCGAAGCACATTTTTGATGTGATGTGCTCATTCAGGGAACGGCTTTTTCTTCCTGTGTTTTAGTTTCTTTCAGACGTCCTAATTAACGATGCCCTTTAGTGGATTAGGTCCTCTGTTAATGAACACCCATCATCCACCTGAGCCACCTCCTGCCCACTCTAACACAGTTCATAAAAGGGACACTTCATTCATTACTGTAAACGTTACATTACACAAAAACAGTTGAGTTGCATGGGAACATTGTTGCTAGGAGACAGGATTGTGCGATGTCTAAAAATGTTTCCCACCACTGTGCAGGATGTGCTGTAATACACAGACTGCACAGCGCTGGGCAGTGGGAGCTACACCACTCGTAAAGAACAAAGATGCAACCAGAGACTTGGACTGGACCCATTCCAAATTACATGCCATCTCCTTGGGTTGGGTGAGGTCTCATTTTACTGCCACAGATGTCTGATCTCTTTGTCAGTATGTCTCAGGACCTGCTGCTGCTTGAATATGAACACTAGCTGAGTAGAGTAGATGAGTTTAGATCAGGCAGGTGCTGGCAGTCAAAAACAGGTAGTGTGCAGAAGTGAACGTACAGCTGAAGCTACAGTTGGTCAGTAAATAAACACTACAGGTCCTTATTTTTCTTGCAGGCCTCTTCATTTGGATACGCCTGAAGTTAACCACACGAAGACAAATTTTGAAAGTCTGAAGTTGAAGTATGTTAACAAAAAACTGGCTCATCACAATGACTGCAGCTCTGAACATTTAGTAGCAGGTATTCAGTCACCTATATTTTAAGTAAATGTGTCATTATATAACACATTCAAATTCCCAATTTATCATTTGGGCAGGAATCTCTTTATGATTGTTAAATCATACAGGCTCCTTTCCCACTGATAGTCGTTTGTTGCTCATAGTTGATTGATTAGGTCTGAGTAAAAATGCACCCATTCACACACACGTCCAAAGACACAAATTTGCTTCCTGGTTACCATGGTTACGACCCCCATGGCCTTAGCAAAATTGCAGGGCACTTTAATTTGGCCTCATACTGTCTACATCAGTCTCCCTGTGTCTCTGTTGCTCACACAGGTGCTGACCGAGCGCCGTGACTTGATTATCAGAAAAGTATCTGATTGCATTTCATCATCTTTAAAGTTGTTTCACTGGTGATAAATTAAAGAATGACAACCCTTACTCAGCTTAGACAAAGTGGGGTATTGCTGGTGGAGGAGTACATTTTTCAGTCGTGCTTGTAATGAATTGTTGTAGCATGTAAACATTATTTCCACAAAAAGATGCTCTAGCTACAGCCCTGAGTCAGAGCAGCAGTTTCTGGAGTGATTATGTTCTTTGGTGACAGTGGACTGTTTTTATATTCATGCAGATCAGGTTCAGTTTGTCTTAGAGAACTTCAGAGGCTTCTTACACTGTCCTCTTGAAAATGGATTGTCATTTCCCGAACATAACACTCTTCTAGTCTTACTGACCACTCAAAGCACTTCAGACTACATGCTATATTTACCCACACAACTACGTGCACTTTGTCTACCTCACATTCAAGGCCATGTTAGAATCACCAGTTACCTGAAATGCATGTCTTTGAACCACAGAAGGAGGATGGACCCACGCACACACAGGGCAACACGCAAACTTCACATAGAAACGCTTCAACCAATTTAAACTGAGAGCTTTGTTGCTATGAGCGACGGTGACAACCGCTGTCATGTCTGTTGGTTCATATTTTTCAATACTTGAAGTACTTTGGCTGGAGATGCTACAGGTATTATAACAGTCTATTAACACATACGATGGCCAGCTGGATAAAATCTAAAGTCAAGAAATGTATCACTGACTGTCCTGAAGATCTTTTACATGTTTTCATGTGATGTTTAAACTGGTTCCAGTTGTAATTTTTATCCCTAGTTAGTTTTATGTATAAAAGTTAATTTTATATCATGTCATCCTCTACATGCCTGGGTACTCTTTTTCTGACTGCACTGCTATTAAGGCAAAAGAATTTCTTTCCATTGTGTGAAGACAGAAGAATAAAAGCAAGAAATTGTTGTTATTCACAAAGATGCTCAGCAGGAAAAGACAAAAACCTTCATCTCTAAAACCGCGTTGCTTTTAAAATGTAACCTACAGGTGAAAATTGGCTAACTCTGATTCATCTACAGCAATATTTATTCATGTACATCATCCATGTTAAAAATAAATTAAATTATATAAAACAATCATACTCTATCTTCTTGTTCGTTGCAGTGCAGATGGACAGATGTTGATGTAAAAAGCAGACGAGTCAGTCAAAGCGATAAATATTGATTACATTTTTGTAATGACATAATCAAATGTACATCTTTGGGTGTTTTAATACAATAATCTCTGAGTCTACTTCTTTTATTAAATGCTTGTGATGAGACGGGGCTCACAGCGTCGGCTCATTGAAGGGTTTTTGTTTTGTTTTGTTTTTTCTTTCCAAATGTAAACAACACTTTGATATGCATGATCAATGATGTATCATTCAATCCATTCAAACAATAACCTCTGTGATGCTTCCAGTGTCATAATCATAAACATGTGATGCATCTTTTTGTTCTTCTTGTTTTATTTTGTTCTAATCAATAAAATTACAGTAGAAAACACATTTTTAAAGACAAACCTTCTCATTCTAGAAAGTCTAACAAGGACCCCCGCTGACATTCAGGAGGCTGATTTCATGTTGACATTGCAGTTTTTATTTTGAAATGATCTTTTTCGAGACAGGACCACAATCCAAGGCAGTGCTTGCAGGGTCCCTACATGTGGGTCATTTATCTTGAACATAACCTGCTCTGCAGATTTAAACTATGTTATGAAATTACAAACATAACACTGAAAAACTGGTGTTAAACCTGAAGCTTAAACTAAGCCTCTAATACAGCCCCCTGTTGCATGGATGTGAGCTGAGAGAGGCTGGGAAGGACGTGCTTAACTGGAGGGCAAAGATCAGGTTTTGCACTACAGGCCTCTGTTATCCCTGTTGCTTCAGTATTAAACCAGCCATTAGAGTCACATGATACCAGTCACCAGGACAATGGTTCTCATCTGTGAATTAGCCCTGATAAACAACCCTTGAACTCACCTTAGGTTCGGATGCAGTAGTGGAGACACAGCAGCTCCCTAGCATGTCAACACTTCTGGTGCCAAGTCATTAAGTGGATTATAGTAGAATTTAAAATGTGATTTCACAATGTGATTAACATTTGGCTGGAAAAGTGCCCTTTACATGTTTAATCACGTATCAGAAGTGGCTTTCTGGAGTTTGGTTGAATGATGTTAGAGTACCATCTGTGCTCTTGTTAGATGATGACTGAGGGTTATTATTTTGCAAATTAAAGAGTTCTGTGTGCCAGCTGGGTGTTACCCTGTCACAGTTTACGCTGGATGGTCCATCTCCACAAAATATTGAAATACAATGTGTCAAACAAGACGTTATTAATGTCGGAGTCCTGATATTATCACTTCAAACCAATTGTAGAGCAATTTCACTATTTTTGCATTGAAGTTTTCATTTGGAGTCTGATGGAATTACATTTTCTATATTATAGTTACCCCAGAAAACTTTGCCATTTCATGGAGCTACAGGAAAAGCAGAGGACGTATCTCTTGTTCCGCTTCAAGAAGTTCCACTAGCCTCAGCACAAAACACATAACTCTGTCATCTGTCAAGCTACAGTAATGAATGGTTTGCTATCATGCTGTCGTGCTAGCAACATATTGGCAATGTGCATCCTTTTCTCACAGATCTCTTCACAGGTCAGGTGACCTTCACCAAGGTGGCACAGCCCACGTGTGGCTGGAGAGGCCAAATTCAGAACGACTGGCTTCTCTGTCACTGATGCTTGTTTGAATCATATTCACCAGAACTGGCAGATTCAGACTGTAATTCACAAATTCAACCAGTCCAGTAGTGCAAGTGTTTTTGTTTTGGGTTGTTTTCCACCTGTGTGAGGCTGAAACAGCAAGCAGCAGCTGAGAGAGAGCAGGAGGGTGAGTCTACACTGACACATGGGAGATCTGGAGTTCAAGGAGGTGGAAAAAAATAGCAAGATACATAACTGAGGCTGAACATGCTACCATAGGTGAAGTTACTATGAGCACTAACTTATTCAGAGAGATAGAGAGAGGAAGAAAGAACGGCAGAGGCAGAAAAAGAAGAAAATAGTAGAAATCTGGCACTAAAAGCAAACAATACCATATTGCTCTGACTTAGTAGTGACTGAAGGGCTTGATAGAAGAGATATTATTATTATCAAGTCAAATCAGCATTAATTTGAGCCACAGTATCGGCACATGCTGGTCACAAACTGATGTCAGCACCACATCCATGCAGAGTCACTGCAGTCTGATGACTAACAACAATCACTGCTTCATACTGAAGTCAAAGAGAAAGCAAAGCAATCACCTGAAGTTTTCTCTGTGTTTTCTGAAGAATGACTCATCTTTTTCAACTCTTACAGTAATCATCGTACTGTAATCCAGGAACATCTGTGTTGATGCATTGATGTATCAATGAACTGCACGCAGAGTCAGTGAGACTGACTCACTCACACGCTTATGCCTCAAGCCCTGACATAACGTGCTGCACATACACAGGTACAAAAATCAAGAGCTGCACAACAGCTCAGAAAAAAACATGCCGCAGGTGATATCATGAAGTGCCTTCAAGGATTCAGACAGATTTTACTTAAAAACAAAAACCATCCCTTTGATTACACATATTTATCAAATGCATTACAATTTACCCACCACTTACTGTCAATAAAAATTAATATAGGCTATACAATCCTCCACCTGCACGGTGCAAAGGTGCAAGGTGTGGATCTTTTCTGCTGATGGTTTTCTGACAGACAGTTACAGACAGTGAAATTCCTTGTATGCAATGCACAGAATAAACACAAATATTTACTTTAAAGTAAGACTTCTGAAAGCAATCAGGAGGAAATTATCACTAAAAAAAACAACACTTAGCTTTGTTTTTGTTTTATTTTGTTTGTTTTTGTTTTTGTAATTCAGTCCCCAAAAACAAAAAATGACAAATGTCATTGGTCACAAGAGTGTAAGCTGCACACAGCACAGGTGCACAGGTGCAGTGCTGGTGCCAGCCGTGCCTGTGACATGTTGAGATGAAGAAGAAACAGCAGGAAATTGAAGCTGCCAACAAATATAAAGACACAACAGTGTGATGGGCACATCTGCTGAGAACCAAGCTAATGTCATACATTCCAACGAACAGCAGGAGCAACTGGACGACAGAGGAGCAGGGCCTCCTCCTGCTCACTGTGCAGTGGTTGGATGACAACAGTGAATTTAGAAACAGGCTGTCACAATGACAAGCACTTCATGCATGCTTCTAAATAAAACACCCTGGTAGCTAAGTGTCTGTGTGATTAAAACTTAAGATGCTATACAAGCCTGGATGCTGTTATGCATTAACATTAGTGAAGTCCCCCAGGCAATGTTATTAGCAGAGGCAGAAGAGCCGAAACGATCAGACACGGTGCAGCATATGAAAAAGTCACGTTTTCTCTTTTGTGAATGCTTGTCTGTGAAAATGCTTTCACAATAAACTTTACTTCATTACTAGTAGCGTGACGTCCTGGTAGCTAACCTGTCCTGAACTCCCTGCACTGGGATTTTGTTTTGTTTTGTTAGACAAAACTTAGAACTTCATCTTAGCCGCGTCTTATTATAGGAGCCAAATTTAAACTTTGCTACATTTTATTATCATTATCATCAGTAGTAGTACTGTCCATTTCATTTTACTGGTTTTATATTTATTCCTATTGCTGCCCACTTTGTTGTGTACACTTATCAAAGTGGACTCACCTGCTCTAAAATATCTAATCAGCCAATCAGACGACCTGCTGGAGTTCCAACCACCCATCAGAATGAGTAAGAAAGGTGGTTGAGGTTACTCAACCACCACCGCAGTTCTCTGGGTGAAATATCTTAATGATGTGCAGAGGAGAATGCCGAGACTGCTTCAAGCTGACAGGACGGCAGCACTAACTCAAATATTCAGTCCTGACAGCCCAGTATGCAAAGGAAAATCTTTGAAGAGCCGACATGTCAAACCCTAAAGCAGCTGAGCAGCAGCAGCAGAAGACCACACTGTGCCACTCCTGTCAGCTATGAACACCAAACTGAGGCTACAGTCAGCATAGGCTCAGCAAAATTACATAATAGAAGATTGGAAACAATTGTCCTGGTCTGATTTCAGGGTCATGGATTGATCCTGCCGTGTATCAAAAGTTCAGGCTGTTGCTGCTGATGTCGTAGTGTGGGGGGATATTTGTGGTACACTCTGAGCCCACCTGTGTCCTCTTACCAGTGCACCAGAATTTTGGTGGGGAGAGGTTTTTATCTTAAACTGCACAGAAAGTTGGCTTTAACCGCTGATGCTACCAAGGCAACAGCTAGTGAGGCTTTCTTGAAAGCCCGCCTCAAGTATCCTTTTATCCACACCTGACTAGGTGTGGTCAATTAGCAACAGCTAAACCCACTGAAGAGATTGGGGCTACAGAGGGACGTAACACATGAATCATGTGCAGTTATAAAATACATTTGGTCATATTTACTGTATTTGTACATTATCATGGCAACAGCCGAGCCATCGTCACATTACAACACTTAATATGAGCTTAACCTCAGTCAGTGGACGTGCAGCAGTGTGGTGAAAATATTAAACTGTTTTAGGGAACCTTTCAAATAAGTCTAGATAAATTATGGCTTCTAAGAAAATCATGTTGTGTTTCTCATTTATTTGTTTTTGGTTGAACCATTTTTGTTTTCATCCATAAAATTAGTTTATGTTTCTATAGAGAAGTAAAATATTAAACCTTTGTAAAACAAAGAACCAGTTTCAGCTTAATGCAGTTTTATTCTCAGACATTCAGCTGATACACATCCACTAAAGACTGTCGACTGAATCGCTCACTGTTGTATGTGAACAAGGTTAATCATGATTCGGGCCCTCTCAGCGATATGCTGGCCTACCTTAGGTTGGCTTTCTGTTTTGGAACATAGCAAAACATGTGCCAACATCTATCATACGTGCTAAGTGCACCTACTTCATGCTGCTGCAGAATCACTAATGAGCGAGTCGAAGCTGACCACACAACAATGCTGTTGGTGTCCCAGTCCCTCAGTGGTTCCCAGTCTCTCCTATCGTCTTCATCATCTCCTCTGTTTACTCTCTTCTTCCTCCTGGTTTGGTGTGGCTGTGTGAGAGCACGGTGGGTCCTTCTCACCGTCTGTCTTCTAACCAGCTCCTGCTGCCTTCTGGCTGACACGCCTGCTCCCCTTTCACTTACCTGCAATAAAAGGACCTCACCCACTTATTGCCAGATTGTACAACTCCTTGAGTGATAAACAGTTCAGGCTACTTCAGCTTTTTTGTGTAAAATCTTTCTACTTTTACTTCTTCCACTTCTCTCTGTGTATCCTGAGCCCATTTGGATTATCACTCGCCCTCTGGACAGATTCATCTCGCTTGGCTCCGCTCCACATGTGAAGAAAATCCCTCTCAGGCCAAACTCAGCTTTCCACTCATCTGGTACTACCTCCTCACCACCACCCTTCCTCCGCCCTTTACGCCAGAACTCATTAACTTACTACTTTAACATGTAGACTCATTAAATAAATTTGTAAAAACTGCTTCAGTTTATCTGAGCATGCCGGTCATGTAACTACATCTTGAAGTAAACAGATGTGTGTGACCATTATAGTCCAAAAAAAGACAGTAGCATTAAAATCTGTTATTTAATTCAAAAAACTCTTTCTGGAATGATCCTTTTCTATCAGTTATTAAACAGTATTAGCACCAAATGCTACTGTGAAGTGTAATGCTTTGGCACGTACCGAAAAATAAGATATGTCAAGACATAAACATACGTGATTTTAATTCCAGACTTGAGTGACGCACAGGAACTGTATTCCAACACTATTCCAACACTATTCCAACAGTATTCCAACACTGTTCCAACACTATTCCAACAGTATTCCAACACTATTCCAAAAGTATTCCAACACTATTCCAACACTATTCCAACAGTATTCCAACACTATTCCAACACTATTCCAACACTATTCCAAAAGTATTCCAACACTATTCCAACACTATTCCAACAGTATTCCAACACTGTTCCAACACTATTCCAACAGTATTCCAACACTATTCCAACACTATTCCAACACTATTCCAACAGTATTCCAACACTATTCCAAAAGTATTCCAACACTGTTCCAACACTATTCCAACAGTATTCCAACACTATTCCAACACTATTCCAACACTATTCCAAAAGTATTCCAACACTATTCCAACACTATTCCAACAGTATTCCAACACTGTTCCAACACTATTCCAACACTATTCCATCAGTATTCCAACACTATTCCATCAGTATTCCAACATTATTCCAACAGTATTCCAACACTATTCCAAAAGTATTCCAACACTATTCCAACACTATTCCAACAGTATTCCAACACTGTTCCAACACTATTCCAACACTATTCCAAAAGTATTCCAACACTATTCCAACACTATTCCAACAGTATTCCAACACTGTTCCAACACTATTCCAACACTATTCCAAAAGTATTCCAACACTATTCCAACACTATTCCAACAGTATTCCAACACTGTTCCAACAGTATTCCAACACTATTCCAACACTATTCCAACACTATTCCAAAAGTATTCCAACACTATTCCAACACTATTCCAACAGTATTCCAACACTGTTCCAACAGTATTCCAACACTATTCCAACACTATTCCAACACTATTCCAACAGTATTCCAACACTGTTCCAACAGTATTCCAACACTATTCCAACACTATTCCAACACTATTCCAAAAGTATTCCAACACTATTCCAACACTATTCCAACAGTATTCCAACACTGTTCCAACAGTATTCCAACACTATTCCAACACTATTCCAACACTATTCCAACAGTATTCCAACACTATTCCAACACTATTCCAACACTATTCCAAAAGTATTCCAACACTATTCCAACACTATTCCAACAGTATTCCAACACTGTTCCAACACTATTCCAACACTATTCCAAAAGTATTCCAACACTATTCCAACACTATTCCAACAGTATTCCAACACTGTTCCAACAGTATTCCAACACTATTCCAACACTATTCCAACACTATTCCAAAAGTATTCCAACACTATTCCAACACTATTCCAACAGTATTCCAACACTGTTCCAACACTATTCCAACACTATTCCATCAGTATTCCAACACTATTCCATCAGTATTCCAACATTATTCCAACAGTATTCCAACACTATTGCAACACTATTCCCAGAAACCCCAGATTTATGTCTCAGCATGACACTGCACATCCTTTAAACTCACACAAAACGGAAACCAAGGACTACTTTTTTCAGCTGCGTAATATTGTCCAAATTAAGAGCATCCTTTTGTAGAGCAGGCTGACCAGCTGTTCAGTTTTTGTCCTGTACCTCCCTGCTGCGATAGCGTCCTTTGAGTAAACACAGCAGGTCAGTCACTTTTTTCGAGAGGGTTTCTTGTCCACTGGCCTTGAAGTGAAGGTTGTTACCATGAGTCAAGTGCAAGCTGCCCCGTCAGTCTTTTGCTGGCTGAAAATTGAAAAGTGAAAATGAAGAATCATAAACTATGGAGATTTCAGCAGAATGTACTGAAACCAGCCTGAAAGAAAAAGACTGAAACGTCTTGGAACTGGGAGAAGTTCATGGCACATTTCATTTTATTCATTTATTTTTTTGCATTTTTTGTGACAGCTTCTGTATTTTTCAGTTTCACAGAGGGAAGAAGAAGCAGAGTCAGACAGTGCATGTGAGTTTGTCAATGTGTGGCTATAAATAGAGATGACCCACTCTGATGAGTGATTATATGACGATTGCATCACAACAAACTTCAGCTAATTTGATGCTAACTGTTTTCAGTTTGTGAGCTTAGTGCCAGCACCCTGCACGGTCTGCATGTTTGCCTGGTGAGATCAGGTGTATCAGACTCAGAACAAAGCTCAAAAGAAACTTGTATCTCTTCCATTTAGCTTCTTTTCATAGACTATGCTATAAAACAAAATATAATTCTCCTTCATCCTTAATGACCGAGCTTCATCACATCTCACATACAGCACTGTAGTATATCCTGATACAGCACTTCACTTTCACAGTGCAGGGTTACTTGTGGGTCTTGGAGTTCAAAGCAGGCAGCTTTACTCTGTAATGGAGGTTTCTTCATATTTTTCATACTCAGTGTGACTAAAGGCTCCTCGTGGGCCAATAGCATGGTTTTCTCTGCTACTGTAAGGTCCTGACCTTACAGTGTAAGACACCCTGACATGGAGTAAAAATTGAATTAAAACATAATGAAGCATAGACTGTATTTAAAATGCCTTCCCCCACTGGCTTTTTAAAGCTTCAGCGTTAACATTTTCTAATAAAATAACTTCAATTTCACCCCAAAACTGGAACACAAATTTCTGGACAACCTTTATCACACACAGCAGACCCACTACTGACTCATTTCCACTGTAAACTGTGCATTTCATAAACCTGTGAAAAATGACAGTTTTAAGAAGAATTTGCTGAATTTGATGGCATCAACATCAGTCAAATGTTTGGACAGGGGTAACAGAAGGCCGGCAAAGTAAGTGCTACTAAAAAGAAACAGTTGGAGGAACATTTTGCAACTAATTGGGCGAATCTGCAAAAGCTCAGCAGCATGAGTGGGTATAAAGAGAACATCTCAGAGAAGCAGAGTTTCTCAAAAGTACATGCAGGCAGAAGTTCACCAGTCTGCAAAAAAACAACCCCAAAACAGCATCTACAAACTGTGGAAGTGTTAAAGTGTCCCTTAATGTAAAGTTGCAAAGACTTTGAAAATCTCATCTACACTAAATAATATTAGCAAATCAGTAGATTCTGAAAATGTGTGCCCATGGGACGAGGCCAAACATCAGTGCTGGATGTGTGTTTGGGTCCTCAGGCACCACAGAGCTACACACTGGAACGATTCTGTCATTGAAATAACTGCAGGGAATTCACAGTCATGATTGGGCCATTCACAAATGCAGGTTAAAGCTTGATCTTGCATAAACATTTTTAAAAGTATGAATCATAAAACATGATGAATCATTGTTGGAAAACATGGATGTTGCATCCTCCAAAGAGGAGAGGGACACCCGCTGTTATCAGTGGTATCAGCACTCGAAAGCCTAGATCTCTGATATACCTGTGCTTGCACATCTGGAGAGGCACCATCAGTGCTGAAAGATATAAACATGTTTTAGAGCAACATTTTCTCACATGCAGATGACGCCTTTTTCAGCGAAGGCCTTTCATATTTGCTAAACCGCACATTTTAAAACAGCTTTGCATCAGAAGAATGCAGATGGTGAACTGGTCCAAGTCTGCAGTCCAGAACCTTCACCAGCTGAAAACACCGGGCACATGATGAAACACAAAGTATGATGAAAAAGAAACAGGACTTTTAAATAACTAGCATCCCCACCCAAAACATGGGTTTATGAAATATGCAAATCACTGCATTCTGTTTTTATTTACATGTCACAGTTTTTGGGGAATGTTTTTGGAATTGGGGTTTTATTTTAATCAAAAATGCTACAAAAACTGGGTGCACGTGTGTGCACATATATGTCAAAGCAGCCACGCCTCTAACATAAGACAGATGTCATTC